>NC_134359.1:227007063-227009563 GCF_048569485.1 Anomaloglossus baeobatrachus | reverse complement strand
TTGTTTTTTGTTTTTTTTTTCATTTTTATTAATTGCCAATTCCAGATCGTGCAGCCGGAATCCCGCCCCTGGGTCCGGCCAGGGGATAGCGCTGAAACCGCGCGCATCTGGACGTTTACAGTCCGGATACGCTCAGCACTAGTAATGATATATCCATAACTGTCATGGGTCAGACGTGCCAAGCGTGTAGTTTTAGCAGAGCTCTAGCTAGCATATATCTGCACCTTTTGTTTTATCTCTATTTTTATGCTCTTGAAAGTAGTAAATGGCAATAAAGTAAAAGGAAAAATGCAGGACTGTAGGTATGTGTCAGCAGATAGGAAATCCAGTCATTGTATTGCTGCCTTTTTAACAATTTCCTTCCTGGTATCTGTTGATATAGTGATCATGTGCCATATATTTGTGTGACCGCTGCAGCTAATCACTGGCCTCCGCTGTGATGCCCATAAGAGGTCGCAATACCATCTCTACAGGCGCCATTGACACTTCTAAATATATTTTTACTCTATGAAATCAGTTTGATGTGGGAGACTGAATGTGGAGCAGGAGAGGAAAGCAAGGAGATGGATACTTCACTTTCATTTTTATTGCTCTACTTTTAGATAGTAGGTGAAGAGAGTGCATGGCTCCTGTTTAGTGATGAAGAGACCCATGGATGTTTGGGTTTGGCCAAAGTTTAGTTAAAGCCGGTTTCAGACGTCCGTGTTTCAGGTACGTGTGACATCCGTTTTTAACACGGATGCCACATGTACCCATGTTGTTCTATAAAGTTATTCACACGTCCGTGATTTCACACGGACAGTGTGACCCCCCTCATGACCCCGCACGCACACACGGAGACATGTCTGTTTTTTCTCGGCAGCACTGATGCCACACGGCCCGCATGCTGATGTGATCCGTATGACATCAGTGTGACACGTACCGGAGAAAACACGTGTCTGTGTAATAAAAAGATTTTCTATACTCACCTGTCTCCATCCCGGCTCTGCTACCTCCTGCTTCTGACCCCCGCTAGTTATGCTCATAGAATATTCACTGCACCTTGGAGCTGGAAGCAGGAACATCACTGGGGACATCGCCGGGGACAGCGCTGGAGACATCGCCGGGGACAGCGCTGGGGACAGGTGAGTATTCAACAAGCAAGCAGTGTGTGTGCAGTGACGTCCAGGAGGTCATCAGAGTTCCCAATGAACTCTGATGAACCCGTGAAGTCACCAACGTGGCACCCGTTGTAGTGCGGATGTCGCGGAGGTGTCATCAGGAGCTCAGATGACCTCCTGGATGTCACCGCACACACACTGCTTCCTGGATACTCGCCTGTCCCCTGCGATGCTCCGGCTTCCAGCTCCAGTGAATATTCAAGGAGTATAATGAGCAGGGGTCAGAAGTAGGAGGCAGCAGAGCCGAGGAAAGCAGCTCTGGATACAGGTGAATATAGAAAATCTTTTTATTTGAAAGACACGTGTTTTCTCCGGTACATGTCACACGTATGCAAACACAGATGTCACACGTGTGGCCATACTAATGCATGTGGCTTGTACCTGATTAAACACGGACGTCTGAAACCGGCCTTAGTTTTATTCTGTACCCAAACTTGACCCTGGACTCCATAGAAGTCAATGGGGACCTGAACTTTAGTGCTGTAAAATAGTCGTGGAAAGGTCTAGTGGACTGCAAAAGGAAGCAAAATGGGCACAAGAGCAGGACAATTGGCTTGCAAATAAATGTGATAGGGAATAAAAACATTAAAAAAGGTGTGGCCCCTTACTATTTTTGATAGCTATCCCAGGCAAAGCAGACAGCTGGGGGCTGGTAGGAAAAAAACAAGATGTCCAGCAATTATGTCCAGGTTATATAAAAAGTAAAAATCCTTTATTTTAATCCATATTAAAATACATCAGTCCATCCGGGAATTAAAAGAGAAAATCCATTGAACAATAGAGTAGAGGAACTAGTTTCAGACTACATGTCCTTATTCACTCCTAGTCTTTCACATACTGGATTGGGGGCAGAAAAAGAATGAGACCAGAGGTAGGACTTCTCTTTGCCCGTGCACCGTCTAGTTTGGGAGGTCTCCATATGAATTGGGTGAGCTGGACTTTTTTTCTATTATATTTTTTGAGTTTGGGGCTGGTAGTATCAGGCTGGGAAGGCGCATGGTTGTTTGGCCCCTCCCAGACTAAAATTACCAGTCTGCAGTCTCCCCAGAAGTGGCACTTCTATTAGATGCTCCAATGCTGGCATTTAGCCTGGCTCCTCACATTATTTTGGTAAATGAAGGACCATGGGGTAGTCTTTATTCAAATAAACTATTTTTTCCTGTGTGCGTTTTTTTTAAATTTACACTCATTAGGTCAGTAATGAGGGTGTTTTATAGACTCTTCTCTATTACTAACCCCTTTGCTTGATGCCAGCTTTCAAGTCACAGCTGACATCAATCCCAAAAATAATAGCCCGATTGTCACCGCATCAGTGCAGTTGGGAAGATTAGGCAAAGCGC
>NC_134359.1:226907063-227004563 GCF_048569485.1 Anomaloglossus baeobatrachus | reverse complement strand
GATGATATTCTTGGGGTCGTATGCAGTGCCATCCAGTCTCCAAACGTCACGTGTGTGGTTGGCACCAAAGATCTCGATCTTGGTCTCATCAGACCAGAGAACCTTGAACCAGTCTGTCTCAGAGTCCTCCAAGTGATCATGAGCAAACTGTAGACGAGTCTTGACATGACGTTTTGAAAGTAAAGGTACCTTACGGGCTCGTCTGGAACGGAGACCATTGCGGTGGAGTACGTTACTTATGGTATTGACTGAAACCAATGTCCCCACTGCCATGAGATCTTCCCGGAGCTCCTTCCTTGTTGTCCTTGGGTTAGCTTTGACTCTTCGGACAAGCCTGGCCTCGGCACGGGTGGAAACTTTCAAAGGCTGTCCAGGCCGTGGAAGGCTAGCAGTAGTTCCATAAGCCTTCCACTTCCGGATGATGCTCCCAACAGTGGAGACAGGTAGGCCCAACTCCTTGGAAAGGGTTTTGTACCCCTTGCCAGCCTTGTGACCCTCCACGATCTTGTCTTTTATGGCCTTGGAATGCTCCTTTTGTCTTTCCCATGTTGACCAACTATAAGTGCTGTTCACAAGTTTGGGGAGGGTCTTAATTAGTCAGAAAAGGCTGGAAAAAGAGATAATTAATCTAAACATGTGAAGCTCATTGTTCTTTGTGCCTGAAATACTTCTTAATACTTTAGGGGAACCAAACAGAATTCTTGTGGTTTGATGGGTTGAATAATAAATGACCCTCTGAATAAACTTTTCACAATTTAAAAAAAAATAAAAAAAGAAATAACATTCTTTTTTGCTGCAGTGCATTTCACACTTCCAGGCTGATCTACAGTCCAAATGTCACAATGCCAAGTTAATTCCGAATGAGTAAACCTGCCAATTCTGCAGGGGGTTGAATACTACTTGTAGGCAGTGTGTGTGTGTGTGTGTGTGTGTGTGTGTGTGTGTGTGTGTGTGTGTGTGTATGTATATATACATGTATATATATATATATATATATATATATATATATATATATATATATATAATATTGACACTGTGAATATATAGATATATATACACACACACATATACATTATATATATATATATATGTATATGTGTGTGTGTATATATATATATCTATATATATCTATATATTCACAGTGTCATTATATATATATATATATATAATATATATATAAAATGACACTGTGAAAATATATATATATATATTGTGATAACACGCTCGGGGATCGCCTTTGCTGGGTTCGAAGGGCACGTATTCACCTCAGGCAGACAGCTGAATTCAAGGTGTAACTGACGCTTGGTCAGGTTTATTGCAGTGAAGCATAAACAAAAGAAAAACACCAACAAAATAAATCCTTGCCTGTCCAGTGCTAACTATACATGGTGATATCCTAACTACAGACTGGGGGGCTTCTCCCTTCCAGCTAAACCATACAGACATCAAGCACTGCTCCCACTCACAAGTGTCTCATACACAGACAGGCTTACTGTGTTGCCCAGCTGGAGACCCTCCCCCAACTTCTCAGACTCCTTTTACATCAGTCCTTCACCTCCCATTAATCCATTAGTAACCAGGTAATCCTGACCAGGCTAAGTCACATAGGACCGACACCGGGGTGAGATATACCTGCCCTCATCCACTAATCCCACATGAGTCTCACATATCCCCCCCCTCTGCTCAGACCACCTCGGCGGAGCAACGGCACCCACAAAACAGTGCACACGAGACAGGGCATCAGCATTCCCCATCTGCACCTAGGGCGCTGTTCTACTGTAAACCGGTAGGCCTGAAGTGCAAGGAACCACCGGGTCACTTGGCCATTCCGTTCCCTATTCAAGTGCATCCACTTGAGAGGGGCATGGTCAGTGATCAGCCGGAACTTCCTTCCAACCAAGTAATATTTGAGGGACTCCAGAGCCCACTTAATGGCTAGGCATTCCTTTTCCACTACCGCATATTTCCGTTCATGCTTATTCAGTTTCCGACTAAGATAAAGGACCGGGTGTTCCTCTCCGTCCTTCAGTTGCGGCAATACGGCCCCTATACCGGCGTCAGAAGTGTCCGTTTGGAGCACGAACTCGGTGCGAAAGTCAGGCGTCACTAGCACAGGTTGAGAGCAAAGAGCTAGTTTCAAGTTATGGAAGGCTTCTTCGGCTGCCGCGGTCCATTTGATCATGACAGAGTCTTTCCCTTTGGTAAGATTCGTCAGGGAAACAGCGGTGGCCGCAAAATTGGGAATGAACCGTCGGTAATAGCCGGCTATTCCCAAAAAAGCTCTCACCTGCTTCTTGTTGACTGGTTGTGGCCAGTTCTGAATGGCTTGTATCTTGTCAATCTGAGGCTTAACGATTCCCCTCCCAATTACGTATCCCAAATTCCGAGCTTCTTCCAGCCCGATATGATATTTCTTGGGGTTTGCTGTTAGACCCGCCTCCCGCAGGTCCTCAATCACGGCCTGTAGTTTCTGGAGGTGTGTCTCCCAGTCCAGGCTATATATGACGATGTCATCCAAATACGCAGAAGCATACTGCCTAAGGGGTCTCAGGTCTCGGTCCATCAACCTTTGAAAGATTGCCGGTGCCCCATGAAGTCCAAATGGCATATACACATACTGGTATAAACCGTCCGGTGTAGAAAATGCGGTTTTCTCTTTAGCGGCCTCCGTTAGCGGGATCTGCCAATAGCCCTTCGTTAAGTCTAGGGTCGTGATATACCGGGCTTTTCCAAGCCGATCTATTAATTCGTTGACCCGCGGCATAGGGTAGGCATCAAATTTGGAGACCGCATTTAGTCTCCTGAAGTCATTGCAGAATCGAATGGAGCCGTCTGGTTTCGGTATTAACACAATTGGACTTGACCAAGCACTATGCGATTCTTCGATTACACCTAACTAACATGGTCTTCACTTCTCGCGAGACAGCTTCCCGCCGAGCTTCTGGTATTCTGTAGGGCTTTACCTGAACTGTTACCCCAGGCTCTGTTATATCATGTTTAATGAGAGTGGTCTGCCCGGGCTTCTCTGAGAAAAACTCGTGATTGCTGATTACGAACTGCTTGACATCTGTCTTTTGCCGCTCCGACAGCGTCTCCGCAATCCCGACCTCCGGTATGGTCTGCGTGCAGACCGGAAGAGCCAGACCTGCTGACAGAGCTGGACGGTCTTTCCAGGGTTTTAGCAGATTCACGGTATAAATCTGTTCAGGCTTCCTTTTACCAGCCTGGTACACTTTGTAGTTTACCTCACCCACCCGTTCCATAATTTCAAATGGGCCTTGCCACTATGCCAGGAATTTGCTCTCTGCCGTGGGGACCAGTATCAACACCCTATCTCCGGGTGCAAAAGTACGGATCTTGGCCCCCCCCTATCATAAATCCTTTTCTGTGCTCCTTGAGCCTGTATCATATGCTCTTTAACGATGGGCATCACCGCGGCAATACGGTCCTGCATTTTGGTTACATGGTCTATTACACTTTTGAACGGGGTGACCTGTCCCTCCCAGGTTTCTTTAGCGATATCTAACAGGCCATGGGGACGTCAGGCGTACAGAAGCTCGAAAGGAGAGAACCCGGTGGAAAACTGGGGCACCTCCCGGATGGCAAAAAGCAAATACGTGAGTAAGTAGTCCCAGTTCTTCCCATCCTTGTCTATCGCCTTACGGAGCATCTGTTTCAAGGTTTTGTTAAACCGTTCGACCAGTCCGTCCGTTTGAGGGTGATACACGGAGGTGCGTAACTGTGCTATTTGTAACAGCCTGCAGAGCTCTTTCATTACTTTGGACATAAAGGGGGTCTCTTGGTCTGTGAGTATTTGTTTAGGGACACCGACCCGACTAAACACATGGACCAGCTCCTTGGCAATGGTCTTGGTGGCCGTGTTACGCAAAGGGATAGCCTAGGGGTAACGTGTGGCATAATCCAAGATGACAAGGATATGCTGGTGTCCTCGTGCAGACTTGGGGAGGGGTCCCACTAGATCCATCCCAATCCTTTCAAATGGGATCTCGATGATGGACAGAGGTACTAAGGGTTACAGAAACGGGGCTTAGGTGCAGAGATTTGGCAGTCGGGACAAGACTCGCAATAGGTGCGAATATCATGATGCATGCCGGACCAAACAAAACAGTGTAATATCCTTTCGGTGGTTTTTTGGACCCCCAGGTGACCCCCCCCCATCCTCCCATCACGTGTCCGTGTGCCAGGTCCAGCACTCTCCGCCTGTAGGGTTTCGGCACAACCAATCGTTGCACTGTGTCGTCCCCCTTCTTTATCTGATAGAGAAAGTCATTCTCCAGGGCCATGTAGGGGTAAGCCAGCCTAGTACCTGCATCCACCTGCACCCAGTTTATCATTTTAACATTTTTTATAGCCCGAGACAGGGTAGGATCTCTCATTTGCTCACTTTGGAAGTCATCTTTCTGGACTTCTGAATTCAGCCAACCAGAAGGTTGACAGCCACCCACGTCTACCTCTGCCCTGGGTTCATCGGTATCGCCCGCCAGAACTGAAAATGGGAACTCGAGGTTGGTCTCAGAGGATTCCTTCTCTGACTACTCTTGTGGGGCATCCTCTAGTGGCTCCGGGCACACACAAGGTGTGGGAGAAGGACCATCTGTGCGGCTACCCTGGGGTACTAATTGGTTCTCCCACAACTGCTAGAAGTGGGGAAAATCCCTGCCCAAAATGATATCATGCAATAATGCTGGTACTAGCCCCACCTTATGATGCACAGACCCATAGGGCGTAGTAATGCAGGAGACCGTTGTGAGGTACGAGCAGGTGTCTCCATGCACACGTCACAGAAAATTTATCTGACGGTCCCATCGGGACTGCCACCAGACTGGCCTTTACCAGAGTCACCACACTTCCTGAGTCTAATAGTGCAACAACAGTATTGCCATCAATGGACACTTCACAAAGGTGTTTTTTCATATCGCCTTGACATGCCGCAATACACACTACCCGTGCAACCATAGCCATGCGTTTTTCAAAGTCTGTGACATCGCACTGCATCGGTTCTGCAGTTACTGGACAGTTTGCAGCAATGTGGCCCACCTCCTGGCAGCGGAAACACCTCACGGGCCCCTTGCTAAGACCATAGTTTGGCACCTTAGGCCTCACAGGGCCAGCAGTCCTATTTTCCTCCTCCACTGCCTTAGAACTTTTTCCTCCTCCCCTAGACCCTGGAACAGTCTTACCAGATCCTCGTCGAGAAGGGGATGAGGGAGGATGTGTACCATCGTCCATAAGTCCTTCTGTCAAAGAATAATGCTCCACTAGATCCACTAGCTGATCTGCTGTCGTGGGGTTTCCATGGCTCACCCATTTTCTCAGAGCTGGCGGTAGAGCCCTTAGGTATTTATCAAGGACGATTCTTTGTACCATCTCTGGCGCCGTCAAAACCTCGGGCTGTAGCCATTTCTTGGTCAAGTGAATGAGGTCAAACATCTGTGACCGCGGTAGTTTATCGGGCTGATAAGTCCATTGATGAACTCTCTGTGCTCGCACGGCCGTCGTCACTCCTAGCCGGGCCAGGATCTCGGCTTTTAGTTTATCAGTCGTGCGCGGCTTCAGGCTCAAGATCAAAGTAGGCTTTTTGGGCCTCACCTGCCAGAAACGGTGCAAGCAAGTCAGCCCATCACTCCTTTGGCCACTTTTCCCGCTCCGCCGTCCGTTCAAAGGTGGTTAGGTAAGCTTCCACATCATCCTCTGTGGTCAGTTTCTGCCAGTACCAACACACATGAATTACCCTCTGGTCAGCCTCCGCATTACTCTCAGGTACGGTCGCCAGACGCTGCGCCACCTGCTGCAAAAGATGGCGGTCTCTAACCGTCGATTCCACCAGTTCCTTCAACTGTGCCGACATCAAGCGATTAGCTTCTTGCTGCACAGCTGCGGATTGTACCAGCGCTTTTTATCACGTCATCCATTATGATACGCTTTAACGTGCTGCCTGCGTTCACCACCACAATGTGATAACACGCTCGGGGATCACCTTTGCTGGGTTCAAAGGGCACGTATTCACCTCAGGCAGACAGCCGAATTCAAGGTGTAACTGACGCTTGGTCAGGTTTATTGCAGTGAAGCATAAACAAAAGAAAAACCCCAACAAAACAAATCCTTGCCTGTCCGGCGCGAACTATACACGGTGATATCCTAACTACAAACTGGAAGGCTTCTCCCTTCCAGCTAAACCATACAGACATCAAGCACTGCTCCCACTCACAAGTGTCTCCTACACAGACAGGCGTTCTGTGTTCCCAGCTGGAGACCCTCCCCCAACTTCTCAGACTCCTTTTACATCAGTCCTTCACCTCCCATTAATCCATTAGTAATCAGGTGATCCTGACCAGGCTAAAGGTCCAGTCACACTAAGCAACTTACCAGCGATCCCAACAACGATAGGGATCGCTGGTAAGTTGCTAGGAGGTTGCTGGTGAGATGTCACACTGCGACGCTCCAGCGATCCCTCCAGCAACCTGACCTGGCAGGGATCGCTGGAGCGTGGCTACACGAGTTGCTGGTGAGCTCACCAGTAACCAGTGACCAGCCCCCAGCGCCGCGTGGAAGATGCTGCGCTTGGTAACTAAGGTAAATATCGGGTAACCAACCCGATATTTACCTTGGTTACCAGCGCACGGAACTACACGTGCAGAGAGCAGGGAGCAGCGCACACTGAGCGCTGGCTCCCTGCTCTCCTAGTTACAGCACACATCGGGTTAATTACCCGATGTGTGCTGCAGCTACATGTGCAGAGAGCAGGGAGCAGCGCACACCGCTTAGCGCTGGCTCCCTGCTCTCCTAGTTACAGCACACATCGGGTTAATTACCCGATGTGTGCTGCAGCTACATGTGCACAGAGCAGGGAGCAGCGCACACCGCTTAGCGCTGGCTCCCTGCTCTCCTAGTTACAGCACACATCGGGTTAATTACCCGATGTGTCCTGCAGCAAAATGTGCACAGAGCAGGGAGCAGCGCACAATGCTTAGCGCTGGCTCCTTGCTCTCATAGCTACAGCACACATCGGGTTAATTAACCCGATGTGTCCTGCAGCTACATGTGCACAGAGCAGGAGCCGGCACTGACAGTGAGAGCGGCGGAGGCTGGTAACAAAGGTAAATATCGGGTAACCAAGGACAGGGCTTCTTGGTTACCTGATGTTTACCGTTGTTACCAGCGTCCGCAGAAGCCGGCTCCTGCTGCCTGCACATTTAGTTGTTGCTGTCTCGCTGTCACACACAGCGATCTGTGCTGCACAGCGGGACAGCAACAACTAAAAAATGGCCCAGGACATTTAGCAACAACCAATGACCTCACAGCAGGGGCCAGGTTGTTGCTGGATGTCACACACAGCAACATCGCTAGCAACGTCACAAAAGTTGTTCGTTAGCAGCGATGTTGCTAGCGATGTTGCTTAGTGTGACTGGGCCTTAAGTCACATAGGACCGACACCGGGGTGAGATATACCTGCCCTCATCCACTAATCCCACATGAGTCTCACAGTATATATATGTATATATAATATATATATATATATATATATATATATAATATATATATATATATATATATATATATATATATATATATATATATATATATATATATATATATATATATATACACATACAGTCATGGCCAAAAGTTTTGAGAATGCCACCAAAATTATTTTTTCACATGATCTGTTGCCCTCTGGTTTTTAATTGTTTGTCTGATGTTTACATCACATACAGAAATATAATTGCAATCATATTATGAGTACCAAAAGGTTATATTGACAGAATGAGTTAATGAAGCAAGTCAAAATTTGCAGTGTTGACCCTTCTTCTTCAGGACCTCTGCAATTCTCCCTGGCATGCTCTCAATCAACTTCTGGATCAAATCCTGACTGATAGCTGTCCATTCTTGCATAAGCAATGCTTGCATTTTGCCAGAATTTGTTGGTTTTTTTTGTCCACCCGTCTCTTGATGATTGCCCACAAGTTCTCAATGGGATTAAGATCTGGGGAGTTTCCAGGCCATGGACCCAAAATCTCTGTCTTGTTCCATTAGCCAAGACTGTGAGTGAGCCGATTCCCTTGGCTGAGAAGCAACCCCACACATGAATAGTTTCAGGATGCTTAACAGTTGGCATGAGAGAAGACTGGTGGTAGCGCTCACCTCTTCTTCTCCTAATAAGCTGTTTTCCAGATGTCCCAAACAATCGAAAAGGGGATTCATCTGAGAAAATGACTTTACCCCAGTCCTCAGCAGTCCACTCCCTGTACCTTTTGCAGAATATCAGTCGGTCCCTGATGTTTTTTCTGCAGAGAAGTGGCTTCTTTGCTGCCCTCCTTGAAACCAGGCCTTGCTCAAAGAGTCTCCGCCTCACAGTGGGTGCAGAAGCACTCACACCAGCCTGCTGCCATTGCTGAGCTAGCTCGGCACTGCTGGTAGTCCGATCCAGCAGCTGAAACCGTTTTAAGATACGGTCCTGGCGTTTGCTGGTTCTTCTTGG
Source organism: Anomaloglossus baeobatrachus (assembly GCF_048569485.1). NCBI lineage: Eukaryota > Metazoa > Chordata > Amphibia > Anura > Aromobatidae > Anomaloglossus > Anomaloglossus baeobatrachus. The sequence continues at coordinate 226,996,063 of NC_134359.1, read as the reverse complement.
GCGCCCTCGAGCCTTTTTGGCAACAATGGAAGCTCTCTCCTTGAAGTTCTTGATGATGCGATAGATTGTTGACTGAGGTGCAATCTTTGTAGCTGCGATACTCTTTCCTGTTAGGCCATTTTTGTGCAGAGCAATAATGGCTGCACGTGTTTCTTTAGAGATAACCATGGTTAACTGAAGAGAAACAATGATACCAAGCACCAGCCTCCTTTTAAATTGTCCAGTGGTGTCAGTCTTAATCATGACTGATCGCCAGCCCTGTCCTCATCAACACCCACACCTGTGTTAATAGAACAATCACTAAAACAATGTTAGCTGCTCCTTTTAAGGCAGGAATGCAATGCTGTTGAAATGTGTTTTGGGGGTTAAAGTTCATTTTCTTAGCCAATATTGACTTTGCAAGTAATTGCTGTTAAGCTGATCACTCTTTATGACATTCTGGAGTATATGCAAATTGCCATTAGAAAAACGTAAGCAGTAGACTTTGTAAAAATTAATATTTGCAGCATTCTCAAAACTTTTGGCCATGACTAATATATATATATTATATAATATATATATATATATATATATATATATATATATATATATATATATATATATATATATATATATATATATATATATATATATATATATATATATATATATATATATATATATATATATATATATATATATATATATAATATAATCTCTATAATCTCTATATCATATATTCATTCTGTCTGATTTTACTCACTCTACCGACTTCCACAGATAGTTCAACTCAGCCCAACGATGACTTGTAGAAAGACAAGGAGAAACGCTGCAGTTTTCTTCTAGAATCTTGTATTAAGTAGAAAGTATAGGCAGGTGAAAAGGAATAATCTGTACAGGGTTTTAGACATGTCTCTTCAGCAATGGTTCCTCTAGACTAAACTGAAGGAGAAGGGAGGAGCTTTCTATACAGAAGCCAACTAAGGGAGGAACATAGGGACAAACTTCATACAGTCTAATCTACCTAGTAACAATAAGGAATTTCCTGATAGGAGGAAAAAATATGCAATGCAAGAATTATATACAACAGGTTGTTCCCATTCATGGGACACAACACTCCCCGTCTGAAATCATATGATTTCACAAGTCCTTCTACGACGTAAGGAGTCGATCCTGTCCCTCGATGTTACGAAACCTGTAACGAGAAAAGAGACAAACACAAAAAAAATGCAACCGTAATGCACTGAATTCAAGTCCATGCTTTGTTGATGACGCATTGTCCTTGCGTAAAAATGTAAAAGTAGAAAAATGTAAAAAATGAATCCAAGTTCAACAAACCCATCTTCAGATTGGGGAAGCCGCAAACATGCCAACTCTTCCTCCAACCCAATAGTCCAACGGTAAAGTTTTAATCCAAAGGAAAAGTTCAAGCTTCAATTGGACACGGACAGTTGTGTTTCCGTACAGCAGGGGTAAGGAAAGGTACGCTCCCCGCCGTGGCAGTGTCCAACGACAAAGTTAGTTCATGTAACGTCCTCCTTTGGTAAAAGTAGCACGAGTTCGGTGACTGGACGAATCACACACATGTGCCAGCCGTGGCACGTTGAAAACTTGTAGTCGGTGAAACAGTGAGCAATAAGACAAGCTACGGCTCGTACCTCAGATGACCAACTTGAGAAGCGCTCGAAGCGATGAGGTCTCAACTTCTGTTTTGATGTCACTGAAGTGTAGCGAGCGGAGACGACTGCTCTAATTTCCTTGTCGGTTTCTGGTTCCACCAGCTCGTACACGTTGCTGGCGTAGTTATCGCAGGTCTCCTCGTATAAGATACTTGGAAGTGTCAGCCACATGTTGTCGCCGAGTTTGGATGCAGCAGTGAGTCTCGTTCCTCTGTCGGCTGGGTTTTGTTTGGTGGGAATGTGGTGCCACTGTTCCGCATGATCTCTGCCGAGGATATTTTGCGTAATCTCGACAAAGCATTTCTCAATCTCTGGTTGTCTTTCCAAAGTGCGTTTTAGAGAGGAGGACCTTGCAGTTGCTTGCTGGGAGTTGTTTGGCAACCTTGGCCTTGGAGACCGAAAGGGTAATGGGGCTACATAACTGTTAGTCATTTTGAGAGAACTCTTTATCCATAATCTTTATGAATTCTTTGTCTTCTCTCATCGGAGCCAATTTGTTGTCTTCGTTTGTAGACTCGAACGCTGTTGACCCGAAGTCGTCATCCCAGAGATGGTATGCGTCCGCGCAGTCGGGAGGCTGCTGTCGCCACTTGGTGTCGCTCGGCCTCTCTTTCACCCCGTAGTGATGCGGACATGGTTGAAAGTGAGTGCCGCAACCGTTTGGGAGGATGTGTGTCTTGTAGGAGGAGATCGCGTCGGGACTCTTCATTTTGCCTACGCAGACGTTTCCTATGATCACCCAGCCTAAGTCGTAGCGCTGAGCGAATGGCGCATCGTGTGGCCCGTTGATGTGTTGGCGTACTTTGTGTAGCCGGAGGATGTCCCTTCCAATCAGAATCAGGATTTTTGCACTATGATCAAGAGGTGGAATCTTGCTGGCGATAGTTCTCAGGTGAGGGTGGTGAAGAGCTGCCTCTGGTGTTGGAATCTCTTCCCGGTTAGCCGGTATCTGGTTGCACTCGACGAGTGTTGGTAGAGGTATCTCTACGGTATTTTCAAGAGATGTTACCACGAGACCACTGGCTCTTCTTCCGCAAGCTTCTGAGATGCCGCTGCAAGTACCTAGTGTATAAGGGTAGGCATTTCCTTTTAAGCCGAACAAGTCGAAGAGTTCAGACCTGGCAAGTGACCTGTTACTCTGGTCGTCCAGGATGCTGTACACCTTCACGGCCCTTCTGGGTGACCTTTTGGGATATACCCTTAGTAGGCATATTTTCGCGCAAGACTTGTCCAAGAGATCTTCTCCGCAGACTACAGTGCACGAGGAGGATACTGTGAGGTGGTTTGCAGCTTGGCCTGTACTCTCCCCGCCATGACTTGTGGTAGGAGAAGGTGTAGGTGCAGGATTAGGCTGAGATGGGTGGAGCGCTTGTATGTGATCTGTGCTGTCACACTCCATGCACTTAATTGTAGCCTTACAGTCCTTGGCAAGGTGTTCTGTAGAGGCACAACACCTGAAACATACCCCAAACCTTTTCAAGAGTTCCTTTCATTCTTAAAGGGGTTTCTTCCTGAAGCCAATGCACTTCTTCAGGGGATGTGGCAGTTTGTGAATAGGACATTGGCGGTTCGGATTTTCCGCCTTCCCGCCTTCAGTGCCATTGTCTGGTGCTGACGGTGTAGGTGGTAGAACATCGGTCTTTTTGACTGATACTGGGCCCCTACATTTCCTGTCATTTTGATGAGGGCTCTCATACCTAGGAGCTGGTGAAGTGGAGTCGGTGGGTTCTCCACAGGTGAAGCTGGTGGGTTCTCCACAGGTGAAGCTGGGGTCTGCCTTACGTTCCGCGATGCCGTTGATGAACTCGCAGAAGTAGGAGAATGGAGGGAAGGAGACTTGGTGCTCTTTTTTATAGTTTGTCCACCGTAGTCCACCTTTCCTGCACGTTGTAAGGTAACTTGGCGACTATGGGTTTCACCCCACGAGCGGTGTCCAGGTAGCTGAGGCCAGGTAGGTGTGTGTCTGTTTTGGCCAGCTGGAGCTCGGACAGCAGGTCGCTGAGTTCCTGGTACTTTGAAGCATCCTTGCCAGATATTTTGGGAAGGTCGTATAGTTGTTTCAGCAATGCATCTTCAATTGCTTCAGGACTGCCGAAGCCTTTCTCTAGTCTGTCCCATGCGGTTGCGAGACCAGTTGTTGGGTCGCTGATGTAGACGGATCTGAGTCTCTTGATTCTTTCAGTAGACCGTGGCCCTAGCCACCTGATTAGCAAGTCCAGCTCTTCAGAAGCCGTAATGCCGAGGTCACGCGTTGCGGTTTTGAAGGCACACTTCCACCCTCTGTAGTTTTCGGGCTGGTCGTCAAACTTTGTGAGACCGGTGTTGGTGAGTTCTCGGCGGATCATGTACCTTGCAAAGTCGGACATGTCTGATCTTTCCGACGTTGGGGGCACATTTGTTGACTGCGTGGTGCTGGTTGCGTGATTCGTAGCTTCTTGGTTCGGGAACATGGGAAAGTATGGAGTGGTGTAGGCGTTTAGACCAGTGATCGGTTTGGTATGTACAATCTCTGTTGTATACGGGGCTGGAACTACATAGTTGTTGGGAGTGTAGCGCCTTGCCGGCATGTTAGGTTGCATGTAGGTTGCATACGGAGGTTGCTGATGTGCAGGGTGTGGCTGTGCATTGGAATATGAAGCAGGTTCAGGCTTGAAACTCTGAGGTGCATTGGACTGACCTGGAAGGCTGGAAGCTGTAGGTGGATCAGTGTCTTGAGGCTCTGGAGAAATGTTAACACTGGCGGGAATGTTGATGGTAGTTGGCAGTTCGTCGGCTTGGCTCAGCACGTAATCTCTTGTACGCTTAAGTGAGTCTTCTGTGTCGAGATCACACAAACTGGCGCTGCCTTCTTGGCTCCCACCCAGAGCTTGCTCAAAGACTTTTAGCCTTGCCATGGCCGCCACGTGTTCACATTCCTTCTGTAGGGCTTCAATTTCTGCTTCCTTGCGTGCAGATTCTGCTTTCATCTCCGCTTCCTTGCGTGCAGATTCTGCTTTAATCTCTGCTTCTCTGCGTGCAGATTCTGCTTTCATCTCTGCTTCTCTCTGGGCGAAGATGGCTTGTACTTTCGTTGTTTCTGCTTCGGCGCGCGCCTTTATGAGCTGGTCGCTGAGGGTTGAGTACCTTGATGAGCCTGATTTGAGTGCCTTGAGCTTTTAATGGACCTGGATTTGTAAGATGCCGCTCCTGACATTTGCGCCATTTTTGCTTCAGTCTCGCTCACAATGTCGCGCACGGTGCGGTCTCTTTCAGCATTAAGCTGTTGAAAGTCCTGTAGTTCTTTTTGAGACTCGGACGTATTTGATCTCAGCAGGGTAGATGAATATTTTTTACAAATCTCTTTGTAAGACCGATATGCTGAGTACAGTTGTTCCAGGGCTCCCTCTGATGGTAGCTCATGAGCACCAGGCGCAGATAAAACAGTCACTTGTTTTTGCAATCTTTGCCACAATAATGCTGTCTGGGTAAACAGTTTACTTCTGGCTGTTTCTAGGTTCTCTTTAACCTTCCATGTTGGCTTGATCGACTGCTTAGATCTTTCACTGCAATGTAAGTGTGAGTCTATGTCTTCCTCTTGTTGCTTTAAAGCAGGTAGTGAGAGAGCTCTCTTTGACTCCATCAGGAAGGGTGAATGCTGCTCTGCACTGGTTGTCATGGAAACCAATACAATGTTGCAATCTCTGCAGCCAGCAGCCTGTTTTGCAGGATGTATTTGCAGAGTCTCTGGCTGCAATTTACAATTAGCTTATGGGTGATTCTAGGTTTATAGCTGCACACAGTTCTGATAACAGGTTAATACTTTACAGGGCACTTTCTGTCTGCAAGCTGCTATACAATGTTATGCTGTGGCTTGTTATCAGCCCCTTGGGGTAATCCTTTCTCTGGATTGTATGCTGTATAGCACTCCTGGAAACAGGTTCTTTACTGATATATGAATACTAATCCCGGTCACAGCTATTTTCACCTTCATCTTTTCACTATTCTGTCTCTTCCTGGTAGCAATGAATCCAACCGCTCTAATCAGTCCCTTAGATAACTGTATGATTTTACTCACTCTACCGGCTTCCACAGATAGTTTTAACTCAGCCCGAACGATGACTTGTAGAAAGACAAGGAGAAACGCTGCAGTTTTCTTCTAGAATCTTCTATTAAGTACAAAGTATAGGCAGGTGAAAAGGAATAATCTGTACAGGGTTTTAGACATGTCTCTTCTGCAATGGTTCCTCTAGACTAAACTGAAGGAGAAGGGAGGAGCTTTCTATACAGAAGCCAACTAAGGGAGGAACATAGCGACAAACTTCATACAGTCTAATCTACCTAGTAACAATAAGGAATTTCCTGATAGGAGGAAAAAATATGCAATGCAAGAATTATATACAACAGGTTGTTCCCATTCATGGGACACAACAATATATATATATTATACACATATTATATATACAACAGCAAAAAATATCCAGCATCCGCGTCCAGGTAAATGAAAATTGTATCTTTATTCAGAGACCATTAAAAACATGGGGTGATAACATCACATCCCCAAAAAATATAAAAGTCCTCTTGGACCCCTACATACAGATGGTACGTGTTTCGAGCTACTCGCTCTTAGTCTGAGTCCATGGAAGGGGATATGTTGCATCAGATGCAACATATCCCCTGTGACAATACTAATATGAGCGTATTGGTCTGTTTGATATACACCATGACCAGTTTGGAGATGTGACCTGACCTCAAATTTCATCTGGCGGTTTCCTGCATATTAATCACCTTTTAGGCTGTGCAGGATTATGAGTTACCCTATGACATGTATTTTTATGTATCTTTATCTGTGTAACTTATCCTGTATGATTGGACGCCTCTATGTTTGTCCATATGTTTTGTGGTCACTGCCAGTTAATTCTGTCACATCATCTTTGCATCCCCATACATTCATTCACTGTGTCCGGAGTCTTGTGCGCATGCGTGCGCCCGCCTTTTGTCCCCTGGCCGCGCTCCGGCGTCTCCATGGAGTCCGCGCGTGCGCGGCGGTCTCGGCAAAAAAAAAAATTTTGCCTTGACCTCCGCGCATGCGCCTGACTCCTTGACGGCTGGGGCTGCGCAACGGGGGACGTTCTGGCGGGCCCGCGCATGCGCCGTCTGACTCCGGAACTGCGAATTCTATTCACGGTTTCCACTTCCGCGGAGGTATTTATGGGTCACTCTACCAGATATGTGCATCACTTCTTACTTTCCCCCATGATGAAGCGGCAAGCGACGCGCTAACAGCCGCGAAACGTACGTCGGGCCCCCTGCCATTGGACTCAGGTAATATGTTCCTCTGATCGGGCACTTTGCCTTACCCCTATTTTATTGCCTTCGGGATAATTTGTCCTGGTTTTTACACACCATCTACTTTAAGTGGTGTTTTTTTTTTTTTGGCATAGTCCTTTGATTACCCAGTCAGGAGCACTCTTTCTCTTGTGGGATTTTGTACTAGTCTCACGTTTTTTTATCCTTACCGTAATTTTGGATGTTTCCTGACTGCTAAATCACTTTTCTTGCCAAATGATTTTTGACCCACTAAAAGGACTGGTCCTCGGTGTTTTAACCCTTCGGGGTTACCCGGTTTCATCTGATCTTACTTAGTATACTGACTCCTTCCACCTATCCCAGGTGATCAGGGGTTTACCAATATCGAACAGTTTTTGCCTGTAAGTTCATACCCGGCTAATGTTGATCTGCATTGTACCCATGTTCCTCACCCCCTCTTTTCATTTTTTATATCAATGTCTCATGTACTGCACTGTGCACTTTGAATATAAAAATAAAATATATATATATATATATATATATATATATATATATATATATATATATATATATATATATATATAATATATAGTGAGACTGTGACCGGGGTTATCTATGACGGCCGGTATGTCTCGCCCCAGTTGTGCTCACTCCATGATAGAAAGTAAATCCACTCTAGGGTTAATGCTGTTTCCCTACAGGCTGAAGGAAGGGTTAAATGGAAACAGGAACAAGGGCAGGTGTGCCGGGTGTGAGGGAGTGGACACAACTCCCTGAGCTCTCTGCTGGAGAGGCACATGTATATTGTTGTGGACTTTTGTTTGGACATTAAAACCGTGTGCTGTGAACCTTAATGCCTGGATCCCGTGTCTTCTGCTGCGCAGCCGACCGCGCTACCTCACATATGGTGGAGAATCGGCGGGCATGCCAGCCCGGTGAGGTGTAGCTTCCATTTCTGGTGACCCGGTAGCACATGTCCTGGATTCAAGCAGCTATACTACAGCAAAAACCCGGCGACGCCATGGAGGACATACTTAAGCAGCTGATTCAGGCCAATGCACGTCAGGAGCAAAGGCACCAAGAACAGATGGTTCTCCTGGCCAAGTCGATCCGTGCCGGACAGGCAGCAACAACCCCGGGACCGGGTAACGACGGCAGCATCCGGAAAGCGGTGAGACAAGCATTTCAAAAGATGACCCCGGGGGATGATGTTGAAGCGTTCCTGGCGGTGTTTGAGCGGGTGGCCGAGCGGGAAAAGCTGCCGATCCCCCAGTGGGCTGAGTTATTGTCGCCCTATCTGATGGGGGAACCCCAAAAAGCATACCTGGACCTCTGTACCGAGGATGCCATTGACTATGCGACCCTGAAAGCCGAAATACTGGCTCGGTTGGGGGTGAATACCTATGTACGGGCTCAGCGGGTTAATCATTGGTTCTATGAGGAAGCCAAACCCGTACGCTCGCAGGCCTATGACTTGTTGCACCTTGTAAAAAAGTGGTTGCAGCCTGACACTCTGAGCCCGGCGCAAATGGTGGAAAGGGTAGTAGTGGATCGTTTTGTGCGCACTTTACCCGTCATCATTCAACGGTGGGTAGGACAGGGTGACCCGAGTACCCTGGACCAATTAGTGTCCCTGGTAGAGCGGCATGTGGCTACGCAGGACTTGATACGGGACACTGAGACTTTGCGTACCGCCCGTCGGTCCGGCCCCTCCAAGCCTAGGGCCAAGGACCCACCGCTGACAACGGTGCAGGAGTCCGCTACCGTCCCGGCTGAGGCTGCGCCCGCCGTTCCTGAGGTCCGGAAGGTTCTGTACCCTAAACGACAACTTGTCAAGGGGGTTTCCTTCCCTATTAGATGTTGGCGGTGCCAGCGGGTGGGACATATGGAAGCCCAGTGTCCACTGACCACGGAGCCCATGGATTGTGGGGTTACCCGGCGGGGTTCAATGTATGCTCAGGTGGTGTGTACCGCTGACCTGGTCCCCCCAGAGACTGAGCCCCACTTGTGCCAAATACAGGTGAATGGATGTCCGGTTACAGGATTGTTGGATTCCGGAAGCTTAGTGAGCCTTGTGCGATCCACCTTGAGGGCTAAAGTAAAGGCCACAGGACGTACCGTAGGGGTGGTTTGCATACATGGGGACCGCCGAGACTATCCCATGGGGATTGTCACCATCACAGCACCTTGCGGTCAGGTGCAACATGAGGTGGGACTTCTTAACACTCTTCCTTATGACGTGATCCTAGGAAGGGATCTGCCCTATTTTTGGACTTTATGGAAGGGAACCCCTAAGTCCCCTCAGATATTGGTCAGTCCGGGACCTGAGCCCTACAATCCTGAATCCGGGACACCTGCCGTAGGGGTCCCCATGATAGGGACAGAATGTGAACCCGATAGGTCGCCCCTAGAGGTATTGGCAGGAGAGGCTGAGACGGTCGAACCCATCCCGGAGTTGGAGGCGTCCCCGGATACGTTTGGGACAGCCCAACTCCAGGACCCTACATTAATACATGCCCAGAGTCGGGTGACAGTAGTTGACTGGGTGGCACAACTGCCCGGTGCCCAGGTAAGGTACCCCCATTTCGCTCTTAAGCAGGATTTACTCTACCGGGTAGATGAAATACGGGGCGTGGGGGTAGAGCAGTTGGTGGTGCCCCAGCCGTATCGCCGGCGGGTCCTCGACTTGGCTCACAAACACCTGATGAGTGGCCACCTAGGGGTCAAGAAAACGCAGGAGCGAATATTGCAAAGGTTCTATTGGCCCGGGGTCTTTGGGGAGGTAAAACGGTTCTGCGAAACCTGCCCGGAGTGTCAGCTTACCGCACCTTTGACCCATTTTCGCAGTCCCTTGGTACCGTTACCCATTATAGAAGTCCCTTTCGAACGGATAGGGATGGACCTGGTGGGGCCCCTCGTAAAGTCCGCTCGAGGGCACCAACACATCCTAGTGATCGTTGACTATGCCACCCGGTATCCCGAGGCGATACCTCTCAGACATACTGCAGCAAAGCTTATAGCTCGGGAGTTGTTTGCTGTGTTCTGCCGGGTGGGGTTGCCCAAGGAGATCTTTACGGATCAGGGGACCCCATTCATGTTGCGTACGTCTGTGTATCATCCTCAAACGGACGGTTTAGTCGATCGTTTCAATAAAACCCTGAAAACCATGCTCAAAAGGGTGATTTCAAAAGACGGGAAGGACTGGGATATGATGCTTCCCTATTTGATGTTTGCCATCCGTGAGGTGCCACAGGCATCCACGGGGTTTTCGCCTTTTGAATTGTTATACGGGCGACATCCCCGGGGATTGTTGGACCTGGCAAAGGACACATGGGAGCAAGAGCCCACCCCCCATAAAAGTGTGATTGAACACATTTTAGGAATGCAGAACCGCATAAGCGCGGTCATGCCAATTGTGAAGGAGCATTTACAGGAGGCTCAGGCCGCGCAAAGCGGCCGCTACAATAGACAAGCCACCGTGCGGACCTTTAAACCTGGGGATCGGATGTTGGTATTAATCCCCACGGCGGAGAGTAAATTCCTGGCTCAGTGGCAAGGCCCCTACGAGATAAAGGAAAGAGTCGGAGTGGTTAACTATAAAGTATTGCAGCCCGGTAGGCGGAAACCTGAACAAATATACCATGTCAACCTATTAAAACCTTGGCAGGAACGGGAAAGCCTGATGACTGTTTTTTCCCCATCTCCCTCCTCTTCGGGTCGTTCACATCCGGCTCCAGCGACCTCCGGAGAGGACGAACCGGAAGTAAGGATTGGAGAAGCCCTCACCAAGACACAGAGGCGAGAGGCCAGATGGTTGGTTCAGCAGAACCCCGATGTCTTCTCCGAGCTGCCCGGTAGGACCAGTCTGATACGACATGATATTGTCACCGAGCCCCACCTGAAGGTACGCCTGAAGTCATACCGGGTACCGGAGGCTCGACGACAAGCCATATCAGAGGAAGTAAAGACAATGTTACGCCTGGGGGTCGTCGAAAAATCCCGGAGTGAATGGGCTAGTCCGATTGTCCTAATACCAAAACCCGATGGCTCCTTAAGGTTCTGCAGTGACTTTAGGAGATTGAACGAAATATCCAAGTTCGATCTCTACTCCATGCCCCGGGTGGATGAGCTGATTGATAGGCTGGGACAGGCGCGATATTTTACCACGCTCGACCTGACCAAGGGGTACTGGCAGGTGCCACTGACTGAGTCCGCCAAGGAGAAAACCGCTTTTGTTACGCCGGAGGGTCTCTTCCACTATGTTGTCTTGCCTTTTGGGTTACATGGCGCTCCGGCCACGTTCCAGAGGTTGATGGACTTGGTGCCGGAACCCCACCAGGCGTATGCATCAGCGTACCTTGATGACATCATTATTTACAGCTCCGATTGGCAGACCCACTTGGAACAGGTACAAGCGGTGGTGGACGCGCTTCGAACAGCCGGATTGACAGCCAATCCCAAGAAATGTGCGTTGGGACTCACGGAAGCCCGCTACTTGGGCTACGTGATAGGCCAAGGAGTGATTAAGCCCCAAATTAACAAGGTTGAGGCGATCCAGAAGTGGCCTAGACCCCTGACCACGAAGCAGGTTAGGGCCTTCCTGGGTATCGTGGGATACTACAGGAGGTTTGTAAAGGATTTTGCAGGACTATCAGCCCCCTTGACGGACCTTCTCAAAGGCAAGAAGTCCGTCATGGTGCGCTGGACTCCGCAGGCCGAGGACTCGTTCCGGGCCCTGAAGGGGGTCCTGTGCGGACAGCCCGTTCTTGTACATCCTGATTTCCGGAAGGAGTTCATAGTACAGACTGACGCCTCGGAGGTCGGCCTGGGGGCAGTGCTGTCTCAGGTGGTTCAGGGGGAGGAACACCCCGTCACCTTCTTAAGTAGGAAGCTCACCCCTCCCGAGCGGAATTATAGCGTAGTGGAGAAGGAGTGCCTGGCGATCAAGTGGGCCTTGGAGTCCCTACGCTATTACCTGCTGGGACGGCAGTTTCGCTTGGTGACGGATCACTCTCCACTGGTCTGGATGAGGTCCGCCAAGGAACGGAATGCCCGGGTTACCCGGTGGTTCCTTTCTCTGCAGAACTTCCGGTTTACGGTTGAACATAGGGCTGGTAGGTTGCAGGGCAACGCCGATGCCTTGTCCCGCGGCCCGTGTTTGATGGCGGGAGTTCAACCCCGCACGCTTGAACTGAGGGGGGGGTATGTGAGACTGTGACCGGGGTTATCTATGACGGCCGGTATGTCTCGCCCCGGTTGTGCTCACTCCATGATAGAAAGTAAATCCACTCTAGGATTAATGCTGTTTCCCTACAGGCTGAAGGAAGGGTTAAATGGAAACAGGAACAAGGGCAGGTGTGCCGGGTGTGAGGGAGTGGACACAACTCCCTGAGTTCTCTGCTGGAGAGGCACATGTATATTGTTGTGGACTTTTGTTTGGACATTAAAACCGTGTGCTGTGAACCTTAATGCCTGGATCCCGTGTCTTCTGCTGCGCAGCCGACCGCGCTACCTCACAATATATATATATATATATATATATATATATATATATATATATATATATATATATATATATATATATATATATATATATATATATATATATATATATATATATATATATATATATATATATATATATAAATTATAATAATAATTGTAACGTTTAATTTGAAGGTTTGAACAAAAATATCTGATAGAAATTGTAGGAACTGTACACATTTCTTTACAAACACTCCACATTTTAGGAGGTCAAAAGTAATTGGACAAATAAACCAAACGCAAACAAAATATTTTTATTTTCAATATTTTGTTGCGAATCCTTTGGAGGCAATCACTGCCTTAAGTCTGGAACCCATGGACATCACCAAACGCTGGGTTTCCTCCTTCTTAATGCTTTGCCAGGCCTTTACAGCCGCAGCCTTCAGGTCTTGCTTCTTTGTGGGTCTTTCCGTCTTAAGTCTGGATTTGAGCAAGTGAAATGCATGCTCAATTGGGTTAAGATCTGGTGATTGACTTGGCCATTGCAGAATGTTCCACTTTTTTGCACTCATGAACTCCTGGGTAGCTTTGGCTGTATGCTTGGGGTCATTGTCCATCTGTACTATGAAGCGCCGTCCGATCAACTTTGCGGCATTTGGCTGAATCTGGGCTGAAAGTATATCCCGGTACACTTCAGAATTCATCCGGCTACTCTTGTCTGCTGTTATGTCATCAATAAACACAAGTGACCCAGTGCCATTGAAACCCATGCATGCCCATGCCATCACGTTGCCTCCACCATGTTTTACAGAGGATGTGGTGTGCCTTGGATCATGTGCCGTTCCCTTTCTTCTCCAAACTTTTTTCTTCCCATCATTCTGGTACAGGTTGATCTTTGTCTCATCTGTCCATAGAATACTTTTCAAGAACTGAGCTGGCTTCATGAGGTGTTTTTCAGCAAATTTAACTCTGGCCTGTCTATTTTTGGAATTGATGAATGGTTTGCATCTAGATGTGAACCCTTTGTATTTACTTTCATGGAGTCTTCTCTTTTCTGTTGACTTAGAGACAGATACACCTACTTCACTGAGAGTGTTCTGGACTTCAGATGATGTTGTGAACGGGTTCTTCTTCACCAAAGAAAGTATGCGGCGATCATCCACCACTGTTGTTATCCGTGGACGCCCAGGCCTTTTTGAGTTCCCAAGCTCACCAGTCAATTCCTTTTTTCTCAGAATGTACCCGACTGTTGATTTTGCTACTCCAAGCATGTCTGCTATCTCTTTGGTGGATTTTTTCTTTTTTTTCAGCCTCAGGATGTTCTGATTCACCTCAATTGAGAGTTCCTTAGACCGCATGTTGTCTGGTCACAGCAACAGCTTCCAAATGCAAAACCACACACCTGTAATCAACCCCAGACCTTTTAACTACTTCATTGATTACAGGTTAACGAGGGAGACGCCTTCAGAGTTAATTGCAGCCCTTAGAGCCCCTTGTCCAATTACTTTTGGTCCCTTGAAAAAGAGGAGGCTATGCATTACAGAGCTATGATTCCTAAACCCTTTCTCCGATTTGGATGTGTAAACTCTCATATTGCAGCTGGGAGTGTGCACTTTCAGCCCATATTATATATATATAATTGTATTTCTGAACATGTTTTTGTAAACAGCTAAAATAACAAAACTTGTGTCACTGTCCAAATATTTCTGGACCTAACTGTATATATATATGTGTATATATATATATATATATATATATATATATATATATAATATATATATATATATATATATATATATATATATATGTGTATGTATATATGTGTATGTATATGTGTATGTATGTATATGTGTATGTATGTATATGTGTATGTATGTGTATATATATGTATGTGTATATATGTGTATGTATATGTGTATGTATGTGTATATATATGTATGTGTGTATGTATATGTGTATGTATGTGTATATATATGTATGTGTGTATGTGTATAATATATATATATATATATATAATGTGTGTGTATATATATATATGTGTGTATGTGTGTGTGTATATATATATATATGTATATATATGTGTGTGTATGTGTATATATATATGTATGTATGCATGATGTATATATACACCCCTATATATAATATATATATACACATACACACAGTCATATGAAAAGTTTGGGCACCCCTATTAATGTTAACCTTTTTTCTTTATAACAATTAGGGTTTTTGCAACAGCTATTTCAGTTTCATATCTCTAACTGATGGACTGAGTAATATTTCTGGATTGAAATGAGGTTTATTGTACTAACAGAAAATGTGCAATCTGCATTTAAACAAAATTTGACCGGTGCAAAAGTATGGGCACCCTTATCAATTTCTTGATTTGAACACTCCTAACTACTTTTTACTGACTTACTAAAGCACTAAATTGGTTTTGTAACCTCATTGAGCTTTGAACTTCATAGGCAGGTGTATCCAATCATGAGAAAAGGTATTTAAGGTGGCCACTTGCAAGTTGTTCTCCTATTTGAATATCCTATGAAGAGTGGCATCATGGGCTCCTCAAAACAACTCTCAAATGATCTGAAAACAAAGATTATTCAACATAGTTGTTCAGGGGAAGGATACAAAAAGTTGTCTCAGAGATTTCCACTGTGAGGAACATAGTAAGGAAATGGAAGAACATAGGTACAGTTCCTGTTAAGCCCAGAAGTGGCAGGCCAAGAAAAATATCAGAAAGGCAGAGAAGAAGAATGGTGAGAACAGTAAAGGACAATCCACAGACCACCTCCAAAGACCTGCAGCATCATCTTGCTGCAGATGGTGTCAATGTGCATCGGTCAACAATACAGCGAATGTTGCACAAGGAGAAGCTGTATGGGAGAGTGATGCGAAAGAAGCCGTTTCTGCAAGCATGCCACAAACAGAGTCGCCTGAGGTATGCAAAAGCACATTTGGACAAGCCAGTTACATTTTGGAAGAAGGTCCTGTGGACTGATGAAACAAAGATTGAGTTGTTTGGTCATACAAAAAGGCGTTATACATGGAGGCAAAAAAACACGGCATTCCAAGAAAAACACTTGCTACCCACAGTAAAATTTGGTGGAGGTTCCATCATGCTTTGGGGCTGTGTGGCCAATGTTGGCACCGGGAATCTTGTTAAAGTTGAGGGTCGCATGGATTCAACTCAGTATCAGCAGAATCTTGACATTAATGTGCAAGAATCAGTGACGAAGTTGAAGTTACGCAGGGGATGGATATTTCAGCAAGACAATGATCTAAAACACCGCTCCAAATCTACTCAGGCATTCATGCAGAGGAACAATTACAATGTTCTGGAATGGCCATCCCAGTCCCCAGACCTGAATATCATTGAACATCTGTGGGATGATTTGAAGCGGACTGTCCATGCTTGGTAACCATCAAACTTAACTGAACTGGAATTGTTTTGTAAACAGGAATGGTCAAATATACCTTCATCCAGGATCTAGGAACTCATTAAAAGCTACAGGAAGCGACTAGAGGCTGTGATTTTTGCAAAAGGAGGATCTACAAAATATTAATGTCACTTTTATGTTGAGGTGCCCATACTTTTGCACCAGTCAAATTTTGTTTAAATGCGGATTACACATTTTCTGTTAGTACAATAAACCTCATTTCAATCCAGAAATATTACTCAGTCCATCAGTTATTAGATATATGAAACTGAAATAGCTGTTGCAAAAACCCAAATTGTTATAAAGAAAAAAGGTTAACATTAATAGGGGCGCCCAAACTTTTTCATATGACTGTGTGTGTGTGTATGTGTGTGTATATGTGTGTGTGTATATGTATGTATGTGTATGTGTGTATATATATATATATGTTGTTGTCTGTAGTTACCAAGTGTTTGTGTAGGGCGCTGTACATGTTCTGGGTGTGGCGGGGGGTGAGAGCGGTGTTGTATGTGTGTTGCGTTGTTTGTGTGTGGGTGTTGCGCGGTTTGTGTGGGTGTGGTGTGTTTTGGGGGAGGTATGTTTTGTGCAATGTGTGTGTGTTGCGTGGTATGTGCGTATATTTGTGTGTGCCGCGGTGTTTGTGTGTTGGGTGTTGTGTGTGTGCAGCGTTGTCTGTGTGTGTGGGTGTCTGTGTAGGGCGGTATTTGTGGTTCCCAGTGTGTTTGTGTGTGTGTGGGGGGGGGGGAGGTGTGCACCTCCCATCGTGCTCCATCCGCCATGCTGCGTACTCCCAAACGTGCTCCGTCCGCCATGCTGTGCACTCCCAAACGTGCTCCGTCCGCCATGCTGCGCACTCCCAAACGTGCTCCATCCGCCATGCTGCGCACTCCCAAACGTGCTCCATCCGCCATGCTGCGCATTCCCAAACGTGCTCCATCCCCCATGCTGCGCACTCCCCATCGTGCTCCATCCCCCATGCTGCACCAGCATCAGCCTCTCTGCCCCCAGCATCAGCCTCTCTGCCCCCAGCATCAGCCTCTCTGCCCCCAGCATCAGCCTCTCTGCCCCCAGCATCAGCCTCTCTGCCCCCAGCATCAGCCTCTCTGCCCCCAGCATCAGCCTCTCTGCCCCCAGCATCAGCCTCTCTGCCCCCAGCATCAGCCTCTCTGCCCCCAGCATCAGCCTCTCTGCCCCCAGCATCAGCCTCTCTGCCCCCAGCATCAGCCTCTCTGCCCCCAGCATCAGCCTCTCTGCCCCCAGCATCAGCCTCTCTGCCCCCAGCATCAGCCTCTCTGCCCCCAGCATCAGCCTCTCTGCCCCCAGCATCAGCCTCTCTGCCCCCAGCATCAGCCTCTCTGCCCCCAGCATCAGCCTCTCTCCTCCCAGCCTCAGCCTCTCTCCTCCCAGCCTCAGCCTCTCTCCTCCCAGCCTCAGCCTCTCTCCTCCCAGCCTCAGCCTCTCTCCTCCCAGCCTCAGCCTCTCTCCTCCCAGCCTCAGCCTCTCTCCTCCCAGCCTCAGCCTCTCTCCTCCCAGCCTCAGCCTCTCTCCTCCCAGCCTCAGCCTCTCTCCTCCCAGCCTCAGCCTCTCTCCTCCCAGCCTCAGCCTCTCTCCTCCCAGCCTCAGCCTCTCTCCTCCCAGCCTCAGCCTCTCTCCTCCCAGCCTCCCCCAGCACGCCGTGCTCCTCTGCCGACACAGATCCGATCGCATATACACACACACACACACACACACACACACACACACACACACACACACACACACACACACACACACACACACACACACACACTCACACATCTGAACACACTCACACACATCCGATCGCATACACTCACACACACACTGAAGATATCGCACATACGCGCTCACACTCGCAACATCCGGAGATACCACATGCTTCTGGCCATGTGATCCTCCGGCAGGTCCTGGAAGGTCACTCCACAGTATCGCCGCCGAGAAGCAAGCGATATCCCAGGATGTTGTGTGTGTGGATGCGATGTGATGTGTGTGTGAGTGAGTGTGATCTGATGTGTGTGTGTGTGTGTCTTGTTATGTGTGTGCGTGTGTATGTTCCGCCGCTGCAAGACCTTGATGCGCTGCTAACTATGCTACCATGGTTACCAGCGTATCCCGTCCCCCGCTCGCACGGGAGCCCACACCAGCATACGGTGGCAACCCCAGCAATGCGAGGGTATGTGTCGGCTGGGTTGGCGGCGTATGCTGATGTGGGCTCCCGGGGGTACAGTACTCACCTGGGAGTCGTGGCTCCGTGTCGGTTCGGGGAATGCGTGCGGGGCCAGAGCGAGCGTGCATTGCGTGAGGGGGGCGGGGCGTGGCCGAGTTGCCAATGTCTGCAGGGTGCCGGGGCGAAAGGCCAATCCGTGTGGGGGACGGAGCCTGGGCGAGTGGCCGGCCAATCCGTGTGCGGGCGGAGCCTGGGCGAGCGGCCAATCCGTGCGGGGGGGCGGGGCCATGGCGAGCCTAGCGGCTAATCAGCTTTGTGTCACCGTAAGGACAGACAGACAGAATAAGGCAATTATATACATATCAGTGTACTGTAATTTTATATGAATACGGTACATTATATTGTATTACTGTAATAACGTTGTATAAATACAGTAAATATTTTTGGGTTGTAGAACGAATGGTCTGTGTTTCAATTATTTCCTATGGGAAAATTTTCTTTACTATAAGAGTAACTTGGCTTAAGAGCACACTCCCGGAACCAATTATACTCGTAATCCAAGGTTCCACTATATAATGACAGGGGTTTCAGGACCTAAAATATAAAAAAACCCAAAACAATAAAAATCACTTTTTTTATATTCAGGTTGTAAAAAAAGAAAAAAAGCAGCTCAATAAGTGACACATCACTAGAATCAGGGTCTCTTTTTCTGTATCATGCTGCTCTCAGATTAGGTGGCAACAACCTGGTGACAGGTTCCCTTTAAATAAGGAGAAATGGAAGTAAGAACTAGAACTAGGAGGCTGATTCATGTGAGCTTTAACACTAGAAAACTAGTGTAAAAGCTTTGAAAAGTTGTGAAGAAATTTGCGACTTTTGGTGTTTTTCTGCCTGTTTGGCTCGCTGTGCTGCAATGGGAGGTCCTGGGGTGATGCCAGGGTGGGACAGTCACCCCTCCCCCCATTAAATTAGTAAAAAATGCCATCTGATTGTATACCAGAAAGGCTACACCACTCCTGGAGGTAGTATTTCTGAGGCAACACACAGAGGCTCACGTCACTTAGAAGAGGCGCCAGATTCAATAAGTGGCGTGTGTCTATTAATAAATTTGGCGCTTTCTATTCCAGCAAGACTGGTGTAGTGCTCTTTGCCAGATGAATCGGCTCGTATGTGTTTTGCCAGTTACATAGGAGATGGATACTAAGAAGGAAAATAAAGAGAGCAAAAGTCACAGTATGAGTACAGTACAATATATACAGACTAAGGCTATGTGCGCACGTTGCGTAAATACATGCAGTTACGCTGCGCTTTGTAGCGCAGCGTAACTGCATGCGTCCTGCGTCCCCTGCACAGTCTATGGAGATTGTGCAGGGGCCGTGCGCACGTGGCGTTTAAGAGCGCAGCGCTTCGGCTACTGTCACTTCTTTCCTGCGCTTTGCCGGCAGCTCCTGCTCTGTCTATGGCAGGAGCTGCAGGCAGAGCGCATGGAATCGGCGCTCACTACGGACATTTCTGCAGCGATCTAAAGCGCACATGTGCTGTTCAGATCGCTGCAGAAATTTCTGCAGTGACTGTACGCAACGTGCGCACATAGCCTGGTTTAGGGGTCTGTTTGAAAAGCAATAAATATAGAATAAATATCCAGTGATAATTTTGCTGCCTCACATGGAGAAACACATCCGACATATGTTTCGCAATATGCTTCATCAAAGGGTTCTTTATATATACATAAAATATATACGTGGATTCTTTTTTTCACATTTGCAGTGTTATGTAACAGACTTACTGGACTATCTGGCCTACTGTTGAAAAGAGTGGTTCACATGTATTTTGCTTTGGCAATTCCTCCTGACAAAAATTGACAACTCTCTGCAACCTTTTCCTATCTCAAGCATGTTGTCAGCTATCTTTCTGCTTAAAGGGAATCTGTTACTATGTTTTTGACACCTAATCTGAGAGCAGCATAACGTAGGGGCAGAGATCCTGATTCCAGCGCTGTCACTTTTATATAGCTGTGTTGTGCCAGTTTGAGCATGCTCAGTTTAAAAAACTGCATCCATCCATGTAGTCCATTTTGGCCGCATCCCGCCGGATCCGGTGGGATGCGATTTGTCTCATGAGACAAAAAACATCTAGGTCTACGTTTTTTCCAGCTGCCGGATCTGACAATTACGCCAGATCCAGCACAAAAACGGAGAGAACGCATGGCCATGTGGCACAATCCGGTGCTAATGAAAGTCTATGGGGAAAAAAACGGGTCTGGCGCCGTATCCGATTTTTCAGAAATGCGCAGTATTGTGCCGTACACAGCTTAGTGTAGTTTTGATAAAATCATTGCTTAATCAGCAATAAATTATCATTACAGGACTACTTGGCATGCTGCAGGTAGTCCAGCATATTCATGAGCTCTGTATAACTGCTAGATCTACAGCAGAGAAAACATTGATTTTTGTCAAAATGACAGCAAACAGCTCAGTAAGTGACACATCACTGGAATCAGGGTCTCTGTCTACATTATGCTTCTCTCAGATGGGGGAGAAAAAAACCTTTTAAGGGTTATACTTTTTTTTTTTTTTTTAAATACAAATGTTGTGCTTTATACCAGGTTTTTATATTCACATTCTTTAGCAAGTTTTTCAGCCTCCCTGTCATATGCCACCAGCGCTAGGGGCCGAAATGCCTTGGTTTTCCGTATTTGAACTTTTTGTTGTGTCGTTTATGCCAGAATTCTGCCACTTTTTGCTTCGTAAATCTCCCCTTGTGTTTTATGGAAAAAGCAAGAAACTACATTTCATGTTTGTCGAAAATATTCTGATATTAATGCTAAATAAATGATTTTTAATTTTGCAGATTTGTGACCATTTAACAATCTGATGAGGAAAGCATCATGTCCTACGCGTCAAGTGAGCGTCTCCTCCGGCAGGAAGATATAAAGAGTGGGCTGGAATTTATTCAGTAAGACTTAGTACCCTACTTTAACTTCAGAAATTACTAACTTACATGTACCCATAGGGGGTTTTCCCACTTATCACATCCAAGTGTGCACGTATGCTGCCAACTTTCTTTTCAGACTCTTTGTTCGCAGCTGCATTTCCTTTTTAGGGATCTTACATCCAATATCCAATATCCAAGATCCCCAAAATGGAAATAAGCTTGTAAATACCATGGTTATAAGGCTGTACAACCTTGTTAATAGCCTTGTAAATTAACAACAGGTGAAATAAGTATTGAACACGTCATCAATTTTCTAAGTAAAAATATTTCTAAAGGTTCTAGTGACATGAAATTATCATCAGATCTCCACACAAAGAAAACAAACCATAGATGTCCATATATTAAGTTATGTGAAGGGACAGGTATTGAACACACTTACTGAAAATTATTTAATACATCGTACAAAAGCCTTTGTTGGTGATGACAGCTTCAAGATGCTACCTGTATAGAGAAACTAGTCCCATGCATTGCTCAGGTGTTATTTCAGCCCATTCTTCCACACAAACAATCTTCAAATCCTGACGGCTCCGAGGGATTCTTCAACGAACTCTGAGCTTTAGTTCCTTCCATACATTTTCTATTGGATTCAGGTCAGGTGATTGACACAGGTCATTCTAGCAGATTTATTTTCTTTCTCTGAAATCAACTGAGAGTTTCCTTGGCTGTGTTTGGGATCATTGTCTTGCTGAAATGTCCACCCTTGTTTCATCTTCATCATCCTGGTAGATGGCAGCAGATTTTTATTGAGAATGTCTTGGTACATTTGTCCAGTAATCCTTCCTTCAATTATATGATGTTTGCCAGTGCCATTTGCGGAAAAACAGCCCCTCACCATGATGTTTCCACCTCCTAACTTTACTGTTGGTATGGTGTTTTTGGTGTGTATGCCTCTTGGCTTCCAAAAATCATGTATATTATGGCATCTAAAGACCTCAATTTTGGCTTCATCTCACCAGTCTATTTTCTCCCAATATTTCACAACTTGTCTAAATGTTGTTGAGCAAACTTTAAACACGCTTTGTGTTCTGCAATGGAGTCTTGCATGGTGAGCGTGCATACAGGCAGGTTGACTTCATTATTTGTTTTTCTTTAAACAATTATACCTGCTGATTCCATATATTTCCGTAGTCATCTTCAGGTTGTCCTTGGCCCTTGGACAACTCTTCTGATTCTTTTCACTCCTCTGTCTGAAATCTCGTGGTGAACACCTGGTTGCGACCTTTTTATGGTGAAATGATATTCTCTCCACGTGTGGCCCAAACCGTGCTCACTGGAACCTTCAGTGGTTTAGAAATTATTCTGCAACCAATACAATCAGTATGTTTTGCAACAATAAGGTTGCAAAGGTCTTGAGACAGCTCACTTGTTTTTCCATCATGAGATGCTTCTTGTGCGGCACCTTAGTAATTAGACACCTTTTT
This sequence comes from Anomaloglossus baeobatrachus, assembly GCF_048569485.1. Taxonomy (NCBI): domain Eukaryota; kingdom Metazoa; phylum Chordata; class Amphibia; order Anura; family Aromobatidae; genus Anomaloglossus; species Anomaloglossus baeobatrachus. The sequence goes on along the minus strand of NC_134359.1, from coordinate 226,973,595 downwards.
TAAAGGCCATCAGTTGAACTAGCTAATGTTGTTTTTCACGAAGTGGCACTATTGCTTTCTTATTACTGAGAGATTTCAACTGTTGTCATGACTTTCCATGGCTTTTTGCACCTTTTCTTTATGCATTCAATACTTTTTTCAATGTGTCATTTCACATTATTAAAAATCACTAAGTTTATGGACCCCTATGGTTTGATTTCTTTGCCTGTGTGGATTTGATGGGTTGTTACCAACACCTGGTGAGAAATTCATGTCAATAGCACCTTTTAGGTCTCACTCACATGAGCATATAAATTGACCGAGTGCAATGCAAAAAAAAAAATTGCATTGCACTCCGACCAATCTTATACAATAAAGCCTGCTTTACATGTTACGATTCTGCATAAGATATCGTATGCGATCATAACCGCCCCCATCGTATGTGCGGCATGTTCAATTTTGTTGAGTGTGCCGCACAAACGATTAACCCCCGTCACACGTACTAACCCGTCCATATGACCTCGATGTGGGCGGCAAACGTCCACTTCCTGGAGTGGGAGGGACGTTCGGCGTCACATCGACGTCATGTGGCAGCCAGCCAATAGAAGCGGAGGGGCGGAGATGAGCGGGACGTAAACATCCCGCTCACCTCCTTTCTTCCACATTGCTAGCCGGGAGCCGCAGGACGCAGGTAAGATCTGTTCATCGTTCCCAGGGTATCACACACTGCGATTTGTACTACCCCGGGTATGCTGAACAGCCTGACGTTCAATTCATGAGGAGTGAACGATGTGCGTACGATGAACGTTTTACCGTTCATTCGCAATCGCACGTAGCTGTTACACACTGCAATGTACCTTACGATGCCGGATGTGCATCACTTACGACGTGACTCCGCCGACACATCGTAAGATATATTGTAGTGTGTAAAATGGGCTTTAGGTAGTACAGATCTGGAATTTTTTTTTTACTGGTATTGGGGATGAAAAAAAAACTTGCAGCATGCTGCGATTGCCAGAGTATCTCGATTCACACTCACCTGTGTGTGAAACATAAGATGTCATCCAAATATGGTCCAATATATGAAGAGACAGGCAATGGAAGAGGTGCAGAAATTAATGTCTCCATCTTCTCCGCATCTGGGATCTGATTCTCACATGGGAGAGGATTGGATCACAGTGAACGACACCTGGCTCATGCTCACATCAGAGCCTGAGCCGAGTGTCATTAGCATACTACATCTGATTCTCTCGCATGAGAGTCATTACGCTTGTGTAACCCTATATAGAATTTATGGCTAAAGTACCATTGTTTTATGTCGGAAGTCTCGAAAGTTTCTCACCCTATGGCTCATTCACCCGTTAGTTTTTCTCATTTATTTAACAGATGTAACACACATTAGGGAGTATTCACATGTCCGTTCTTTTGGGGCGGGATCTGCGAAAAAATGGAAACAAAAGCATTAACCTGTTGATCGGGAGTACAAAAGAGTAAAATAGAATGTATTCATCCACACAAAAATAGAAGCAATGTTTTAACCTACATGGTCTTTATCCAGCTACATGGAATAAGTTAAAAACAACAGATTTAAATAAGGCGATCATTAACAGGGCACCAATCATAACTGCGGTAAATACTCCCTTCAATCAATAACTTGTGTTATTGCATCTATATGGAAGTCAGTAACATAATTGTGATTTGTGCTATAAAGCAAATACAATGCCCTATCGAGATGTGGCCGAAAGGGAGAACTTCCATTGTGATATTAATAGAGTGCCAGCGCATGCGCGATACACCAGGGAATGAGTATTTGGATGATATTATTATGATTTACTTTTAGATCACCATTGATATCATGGTGCTGTACGTATAAGCCTTGTTGCCTGGTAACAGTGACGGCATTGTTTATCAGTCGGACAGGCGCATGTGCAGTGATCTCATGGAGACAATGACACATGTGCAATAGATTATCATCAACATACAATACCAGCACATGCGCTATACACCAGGGGTTGAATATTTGGATCATATGATCCTTGTTTGCCAGAAACAGTGATGCCATTGTTTTATTGACTGGGCGGATGCATGCGCAGTGCTCTCATGCTGACGCATGCGCAGTAGATTATTATTAGCTATATTGTCATTGGTTAATTTGTGTTTTATGTAACTATATAAATCATGTAAAAATGTTATGATATGGAAATATCCTATATGGAAAGAGATTGATCTAATGCCTTGAAATAGTATTCATACCTTGTAAACTTTTCTACATTTTTTCACGATACATCCATTAAATATATTTTGTTATATATCAACACAAAGTAGCACATTTTTGTGAAGTGTAAAGGAAATGTTTTTTTTTTTTTTAAATATCTAATAATTGTCATGTGCATTTTGTATTCAGCCCCCTGAACTTTTATACCCTAAATAAAATCCAGAGTGACTTTTTGCCTTCAGGAAACATCTAATTAATAAGTTGAGTCCACTTGTGTGGGATTTATTCTTAGAATAACTACAGCTGTTCTGTAAGGGCTTCAGAGGTTTATTTGAGAACATTTTGGATCAATCAGCATCATGAAAACAAACCCATCAGACCAGTTAGGGATCAAGTTGTGGACAAGAGTAAAGCAGGGTTAGGTTATAAAAAAATAGCCCGAGCACTGTTCAATCCATCATCCAAAAATGTAAGGAGTATGGCAAAACTGCAACCTACCAAGATATGGTCGTCCACCTAAACTGACATCCCAAGCAAGGAGAGCACTAATTATAGAAGCAGCCAAGAGGCTCATTGCCACTATGGAGGAGCTGCAGAGATCACAGCTCAGGTGGGGGAATCTGTCCACAGGACAACTATTAAGGGTGCTTTACATGCTGCGACATCGCTAACTATATATCGTCGGGGTCACGCACATCCGGAGCCGTTAACAAGATCGCAGCGTGTGACCCCTAGGAGCGACGATCAACGATTGTAAAAATGTCAAAAATCGTTGACACGTCGGTCCTTTTCATAATATCGGCTGTTGTGCATGCCGCTGGTTGTTTCTCGTTCCTGCGGCAGCACACATCGCTATGTGTGACACTGCAAGAGCGACGAACATCTCCTCACCTGCGTCCACCAGCAATGAGGGAGGAAGGAGGTGGTCGGCTTGTTCCGGCCGCTCATCTCCACCCCTCCTCTTCTATTGAACGACCGTTTTGTGACGTCGCTGTGACGCCGCACGCACCTCCCCCTTGAAGGAGGGATTGTTCGGCAGCAACAGCGACGTCGCAGAACAGGTATGTGCGTGTGACGCTGCCGTAGCGATAATGTTCGCTACGGCAGCGATCACCACATATCGCACCAACGACGGAAGCAGGTGCTAACGCTCGCGACATCACTAGCAATCGCTAGCTATGTCGCAGCGTGTAAAGCACCCTTTTGGTTTCACTCACACTAGCTTATACAAAATTAGTCCCATTCTCATCCAGAAAAGTGAAATAAGTGAAATACATTCGGTATTCCATATGTAATGTGAGTGCTATGAGAGTGTGCGATTTTTACTTTCGCCCATCATCCGTATGCCATCCGTATGCAGCGCATCTTTTTTCCTCAGCAGCTATTATTCTCAATCATTTACAGTGTTCTATGCTATAGAATAGTAGAATAGTAATCTACCTGTAAAAATCAGACGGCATCTGGATGGTCCGTGTGATGTCTGTTTCTTTTTTTTTTTTCTTGCACCCATTGATTTGCATTGGCGAGTCTTGTCCGAAATACACGGCCATACGCAGCTTGCTGCCATTTTTTTTCCCCGGTCGAATACAGCTGAGGATAAAATCTGACATCCGCACTGACCAATCGAACTACATTTGTCAGAAAACCTGTCAGAGGCTGCAGTAGATTTAGGACTAGGGAGTAGGTTCACCTTCCAGCAGAACAATGACCCAGAGCTACAATGGATGATTTAGATCAGAGCATATTCATGTGTGTGAATGGCCCAGTCACAGTCCAGACCTGAACCCCATTGAGAACCTGTGGCAAGACTTGAAAATTTCTGTTCACAGACATCTCCATCCAATCTCACTGAGCTAAACATATTTTGTAAAAAAAAACAAACCTGTCAGCGCGTTTTTGCGTCAGTGTACTTCACCGCTTCATCAGGGAAGGCCTTCCCTGATGAAGCGGTGAAGTACACTGACGCGAAAACGCACGTTTGGAGGGTTCTATTATACTCTGGTGGGCACCTTAACCTCCTGTGGGGACAATTGTGAATCTAAATGGGTATGCAAATAACTGCAGGTTACTAAAGGTCCAGTCACACTAAGCAACTTACCAGCGATCCCAACAACGATAGGGATCGCTGGTAAGTTGCTAGGAGGTTGCTGGTGAGATGTCACACTGCGACGCTCCAGCGATCCCACCAGCAACCTGACCTGGCAGGGATCGCTGGAGCGTGGCTACACGAGTTGCTGGTGAGCTCACCAGCATCCAGTGACAAGCCCCCAGCGCAGCGTGGAAGATGCTGCGCTTGGTAACTAAGGTAAATATCGGGTAACCAACCCGATATTTACCTTGGTTACCACCGCACGGAGCTACACGTGCAGAGAGCAGGGAGCAGCGCACACTGAGCGCTGGCTCCTTGCTCTCCTAGTTACAGCACACATCGGGTTAATTACCCGATGTATGCTGCAGCTAAATGTGCACAGAGCAGGGAGCAGCGCACAATGCTTAGCGCTGGCTCCTTGCTCTCCTAGTTACAGCACACATCGGGTTAATTAACCCGATGTGTGCTGCAGCTACATGTGCACAGAGCAGGAGCCGGCACTGACAGTGAGAGCGGAGGAGACTGGTATCGAAGGTAAATATCGGGTAACCAAGGACAGGGCTTCTTGGTTACCCGATGTTTACATTGGTTACCAGCCTCTGCAGAAGCCGGCTCCTGCTGCCTGCACATTTAGTTGTTGCTGTCTCGCTGTCACACACAGCGATCTGTGCTTCACAGCGGGACAGCAACAACTAAAAAATGGCCCAGGACATTCAGCAACAACCAACGACCTCACAGCAGGGGCCAGGTTGTTGCTGGATGTCACACACAGCAACATCGCTAGCAACGTCACAAAAGTTGTTCGTTAGCAGCGATGTTGCTAGCGATGTTGCTTAGTGTGACGGGGCCTTAAGGTCCATTGTGACTAATCCACTGCTGATAGGAATGCAGTTGTAATTGGATTGTACCCTTCCTGAAAAAGGTTAATATTTAACCCCCACATGTAATTGTAGCCATATCTCCTTGTCTGGGGGTATTTTCTTCCCCTTCTTTTGTATCACTTTTTCTGTAAATTATTTTTGTAGATGATCTTTTGTAATTAATTTATTCAATTTTGTGATGAAATAAAATTTACAAATTTAATTGACTTGGAAACTCCATTTTTCTTTGTTGCTCATTTAGAAAACCATGTATCATTTCCTTTACACTTCACAAATACTATCCACTTTGTATTGGCATATCACATAACATCCTAATAAAATACATTTCGGTTTGTGGGTGTAACGTGGAAAAAAATGTGAAACTGTTCACAGGATATGAATACTTTTTCAGTGACTACTTGATTGGAGGGGCGTCAATGTCAGTATCTGATGTTCTTTTAATGATCGCCCTATTTAAACCTGATAACTTGGTGTTGCTTGATAAAGACCATGTAGGTCGAAACATTGCTTTTATTTTCCTGTATGGAGAAATAAATTTTCTTTCTACTTTCTTTGTACACCCGATGAGCACTGTCTGGATTTTGTTTCTATGACTGTCTGAGGCTAGTGGATTTGTTTCCCTACCTTATGACTTTGTTACTTTTACTATTGAGGGCTCTGTGAGCCATTGTTTCCTCTCTTTTTTGGAATGCTGTCCTATTTTCATATAGTTACCCATGTGATTGGGTCTGTGGGGAAAAAAAGGGGCTGCACTCCGATGCCATCCATGTGTCATCCAAGTGCTGACCGGTTTTCACTGAGCAGTTGAAGCTTTTAACGGATTACAAAAGTTAGACAGGGACTAAAAATGTATTGGGACATTGAAAACAAAAAGAAACAAAAAACAGTTCATGAAGTTTTTGCCGATAAGAAAATAAAACTGATGTGTGAATTCGACCTACAAATAAGTATGCACACGTGGTATGTCAGCATTATACCCTGCTCCTAAAAGGCCAAGTGTAAAAGCCCATTTATACAATGTAACCCACAATTAGTGAATATTGGTGGATATGGGTAATTCTCATCACATGCTCAATAATCTTTTTGGATCTAAACCTTTGGGGAGTGTTTTAATTTCACATTTTTTTTTTTGATTATTTTTATTTCAGATCCCCATTGCCGTTCCCTGGACCCCAGAAAGATTATGAGGTAAGTATTGAAAAACAAATTGATAGATTTATTGACTGTATTTTGGACAATTGGATGCACTAGGTAACAATATTATGGTGTATCCTTTGAGTGAATTTACACATGATGCATGATTGAAGGGAACCTGACAGTCCGTTCATGACGCTTAAACCACAGGAAGCATGAATCAGTCTGGATGCACACTGTCAGCCAAGCATGTGTTTCTCTGAAATGCCTTGGCTTTTAAAGAGGACCACCCACCAGGATTTTCCTATATAAATTAAAGCCAGTGCTATACTGGTACTATCATGCTGATTCTATACATACCTTTAGTTGTGAGATTGGATGTATAGTTTCTGAAATACAGGCAAGTAAAGTTTGTGAAATTCACTGTTATTTGATTGATAGCAGCTACAGAATATCTAAACAGTGGTTCGGTTTTGTTAGTTATTCCCGCCCCTGTCTGCCTGACTGGCCTTCCGCCCCTGTCTCTATTATTACAGGTGGAGGAAGGACAGGCAAACAGACAGGGGTGGGAATAACTAGCAAAACCCGACCCATCTATTAGATATTCTACAGTACCTATCAATCAAGTAACTTTACTTGCCTGTATTTCAGAAGGTTTACAGCCGATTTCACAACTAAAGGTATGTATAGAATCAGCATGATAGCGCCAGTATAGCACTGGCTTTAGTTTATATAGGAAAATCCTGGTGGGTGGTCCTCTTTAAGAGAAAATATAGAACCATAGACAAAGAAAAGACTAGTTTGGTCTTTCCCCCTAGCCGGATTCTTCCAGGGCTGTTGGAGATGATTGACAGCTCTCTACCATATGTGTAGTTAGCGAGTGACCGGTCAGTCACCTGGGATATGCCGGTTGGGGGTAGCGCTAGGCCAGTCTCATTTCTGCCTTTGATCCCCAGTCATATTGTCGAACAATACTTTCACTGAAGTGTTGGATCAGTTTAAAGAGAAATATATCTGGCTGCAGTGGTGCAGCCCGGCTCTGTTTCATGCTGGCCGTGGTTTGGGTGCTATCAATCCATTGACGTGTTGTCTTTAATGCACATTTCACACAGTACCTATGCAGCAGAAAAAATTCAGCACATGCTTTTGGGCATGCTGCGAATGTTTAGATCTGCAAGTTGTCCGATTTCCCCCTGCATTTTTTTGTTTAAAAGGTGAAATTGGCTGCAGATATGCAGCATAATCAGCCTCGAGTCACATCCGGCCTCGCCCTAATCATCAGCGTCTGCTGCCAGTTTTAAGAAGCAGGGGTGCCTGAGCATGCAGGATTCCATGTTACTTGATTACTCGTAGAAGATTTACATTTTTTATGATTTTTTTTATTATTTTTGTATGTTATAGTACAGTTCAGCCTGCAGTTTGAAAAATCACAAGTTAGGTGTTTACGCACGCTGACATTTTGTATTGTCTTTACAGATTTTTATACAGAAGCTGATAAGAAACCTTTTTAATGAAGGAAATGATCTGTTCAGAGAAGGAATCAAGGAGGAATCAATAAACCAGTACACTGAGGCCCTTAATATTGCCAGCTATGCCTCTTCTGAGGATATTGCCATTACTAGCGAGACGCTGGAGAAGCTGCATGTGAATCGGGCTGCGTGTTATATTGACACTGTAAGAGCATTGCACAGTGCTTTGATAAAGTATTCATACCCATGAACTTTTCTACATTTATTTACATTACACCTACATGTATTTTATGATATACAAACAAGAAATAACTATGTGTGAAGTATAAAGGAAAAATGTTCTACTTTGGCCTCCTCTGACCAGAGCACTTTCCTCCACATGCCATGTAGGGGTTAGATGAAGGTGCTCTGGTCAGATGAGAGCAGTGGCGAACTTTTTAGGGCTAAATGCAAAATGCTATGTGTCGTGAAAAACTAATCCTGTACATCACCTGGAAAACACCATCCCCACCATGTACCATGGTGGTGGCAGCATCCTGCTGTTTTGGGGAGGATTTCTTCAGTAGGGACAAAGAATATCCTCAGAGTTGATGGCAAGATGGAGCTAAATACAGGGCAATCATGGAGGAAAACCTCCAGAAGACTTTAGACTGGGGCCCAGGTTCACCTTCCAGCAGACGACTCTAATTATACAGCCAGAGCTACAATGATTAGTTTAAATCAAAGCATATTCATGTGTGTTAATGGCCCAGTCACAGTCCAAACCTAAATCCCATTGAGAATCTGTGTCAAGAATTAAAAATTGCTGTTCACAGACTCCTCCATCCAATCTCACTGAGCTACAGCTATTTTGATTTCTACTTTAGTTTAGTCTTCTTTAGTATCTCAGTAATTGGGCCCACACATGAATTTATGGGTCTTCCTGGATTTCCAGATTTGTGGATTTTATGACACATATAGAATGTCCCTATCCTTGAACTCTTTGGTATCAGGTTATCACCTATTGTGGATTTGTCTATTGTTTACAGTCCAGACATCAGATACAATCGGATATGTTCCAACCCTACATATAAGGCAAACAACTTTTTGGCCTGAGAAATATTGTTTTGACTCAAGTCTACCATCCAAGAACAGTTGAAAACCAGATTGCAAGAAGCAGCAGAATATAAAGAAGAAAGCAAGCAAGTACCTCTCGTAGTCACCTATGGTCCAAATCTGGAGGTGTTTAGAGGAGCTGCTTAGAAACTACAACCTTTATTACAAAAGGATGCCCTATTAAAATCCATATTTATAGACCCCCTTTCATTGTTTTAGGATTGCCAGCTCGCATCAGGACTATACGACCCCTGATACTTTCAGCTACACCACCCCCAATGTAGTGTTACTTTATTATATGTACCAAATGTCCCACTATATGTAGTAAGACAAGACCAAAACCTAGAAGTAGGAATGTCATCCCCTCACGTTAAAAGACAAAAGAACACCTGTAGATCTACCTGTTCCCAAATATTTTGTAGCCCTGATAAGAGCAACAGGAACATGAAATTGCTGGAATTGAAAGGACACGTCAAATCTCAGAGAGTCTTAAAAATGTTGGAACATAATCTTATGACAACCTTTGACCCGCTCACAACGGGAATGAATGTATCACATGGATTTATGTCATTTTACATCAATTAAGGAAGGTGCTCCTCAGACCATCTGGGGGCATCACAACCCTAGACCAGATCCCAATCAGGATGATAAAACATTCACACTCCTTATTTATGAACTGCTCTAATATTTATTAAAAAGGAGAAATCCAGCATCAACAATCGATGGCCCAGTAAAAAAAACTAGGCTTTATTAATTTTCCATAAGATAACGGTTAAAACAAATGTAGAACGATGTCTACGTGTTTCAAGCGGGTAATCCACCCTTGATTATGAGTGGTTCACCCGATTTAAACATATAGACACTACATTTGTTTTAACCTTTATCTTATGGAAAATTAAAAAAACCTTAGTTTATAACTGAGCCATCAATTGTGGATGCTGGATTTCTCCTTGTTTTTCCACAATATTGCCTGGTAGCCGGTCCAGAGCCTCCATGACCTGCACCATCATCACCCCAAGCACCATGTGAGCAGGTCTCTTTTTATTTTCTTGTTGTGTTTCCAATATCTACTGCCACAAATGTCTCTCCTCTTGCAATACTGATAGTTCTGCTTCCTGACAGGTCATATTTTCTGCACTATTTCTGTATCCTGTTGTCTATAAATATGTGACCCTCCACATATAGTGTTGTACTCTGCCTGGTGAAGATACCTGAGTAAGGCCACTTTCACACTGCGTTCCTCTCCCCATTCAGTGGTCCCCTCTGGGCATCCATCCAAACCCCTCGCAAAACAAATTTCAGACGAATGCGCCAACAGGGTCACTGACTATAATGGCGCAGACAAAGTCACTGTGTGTTGTCGTGCACTATTTTCGGGAGCATACTCTTAAGGCCCTGTCACACACAGAGATAAATCTGCGGCAGATCTGTGGTTGCAGTGGAATTGTGGACAATCAGTGCCAGGTTTGTAGTTGTGTACAAATGGAACAATATGTCCATGATTTCACTGCAACCACAGATCTGCCAAAGATTTCTCTGTGTGTGACGGGGCCTTTACTCTAGGCGGACAGCTAGATACAGTCTACTATGTCTGGGTGTCCGCCTCCAGTAAGCATATACTTACGAAAATGGTGCGCAACAGAGCACACGGTGACTCAGTCTGCCCTATTATAGTCAGTGGCCCCATCGGTGAATATGTCCGAAACCTTTTTTGCGATAGGTTCGGATGGGACCACTGAACGGAGATCGGAACGCAGTGTGAGAGCGGCATTCGCCATCAAAATGTATCCACCTCTCAGGACTCTCGGTTTTTAATAATTCTTTATCTATTTGCTAACATGGTACAAAGATCTTTCCTGCACAATTTCTGGAATGCAAATTGCAAGAATAGAGTGCAGAATAAACATTGGGGCAGTAATGAATTCTGTAATATTTGAGCTCTAAAGCCTGCAGAGCTGTAAACATGGCGCTGGGTTTTAATATTGATTTAGTAGCAGTACAGTACTAATAAAGCCGCGTACTTACAGATTGCTTTACTTTTATGAACAATAATTTTATATAAAGTGTAAATTGTGAATTCTTCTGTAATCTGTAAATTTTTGTTTGAACGTGGACAGAGGTAACAATATTTGTGTGTTTGGTATTGTCACTCAAGTGAAGTACTATTTCTCTGTGTAGGGTTCCAATGAAGATGCTTTGAAGGATTGTGAAGATGCTTTACATATTAATGACAAGAATCTCAGGGCTCTGTTTTGCAAGTCCAAAATCTTATTTACGCTAGAGAGATACAAGGAGGCTTATGAGGCAGTGGCAAAATGCTCTATAATTGCCCCTAAGGTACGTTACCCTAAGACCAATCCTGTATGTCTTCCAATATGTGTATTTTATTAATGTCCTAAATCAAAAATATAAAACTTGAAGTAGAAATCAAAGAGTGGATATTTTAGTAACTTAAAACATAACTCCACTTTAAAAAGAAAAACTATTCTAGCGCAGGGCTGTGCAAAATATATATACTTTTTAAATCTGTGTATTTGAGAATTTTGCTGTATACCCCCAGCATGGACCACCCATGGCCAGTGCTGTGGGCTTCACTAAACTAGGTAGCATCCTGCTCCTTCTCCTAGGTTTCAGTCTTCAGTCTGGGAATGAGCGTCATTGGATCCTACAATGCTCGCTTCCATAAAAATGGTTATATAGTTTGGCAAGCCGGATGCTGCCAAGTTTAGTGCCATCTGCAGCACAAAACTCTGGTGGTCCGTTGTGCGGGTCAAGAACAATCCTCCAATGGAGCAATATAGTAGTTCGGTAATAATGCAAAGTCTTACACTATTATCGTTTTTTATCTTTTAAAAGTGGAAGTGAAGTTGAAGCAGCCTGTCTATTTCTCCTCGATTTCTCTATTAACCTCCTTTCTCCTCCTCCAAAAATGCTTGTGTAGCAACTGTAATCTGGTCCTTTCAGTAATCTAGTAATCTGGCTTCACTGAAAAGAGATTTCAGCAGTGCATGAAGGATTCTAATAGGTGGGTAATGAAGTATTTGTCTTTAACGTGAACATGTCAGGTGCAATATGCACTCAGAACCATATGCAATTCTGGGTGCATATTGCTAATCCCTGCCTAACTGTCCATGTATCTAGTAGCATAGATAAAGAGATCTTTAGAAAAAGTGTTTCTAAAGATCCTTTGATATACTAATGAGGCCAGGGACTAGTCGCAAGGGCCTTAGTTCCCTTGGCTAGTCGGCCCCCTTAGCATGTAAGCATGCTAATGAATGCACAGCATCAGAGGCATGGTCGCTCTCACCGCTCTCTGTTGCCACCACGCCCGACGCTGGATTTCAGCTCAGTGCGCATGATCAGAAGCCCCAGACTTCCAGTCATGTGCACAATGAAGCCGGGTATACGCGTCCCGACTTCAAACTGGTAGTGCACATGACCGAAAGTCCGAGGACTTCTGATCCATGCGCACTGAGCCGAAAACCAGTGGTGGCAGCCGAGAGGTGAGAGCGACCATGCCTCTAATGCTACGCATTTATTAGCATGTTAGCGCGCCCAAAGGGACGTGTTAACATGCTAAGGGGCCAACTAGCCAAGGGATTTAACACCCTTGCGACTAATCACTGGCCTCATTAGCATATCATAAAGAATCTTTAGAAATACTTTTTCTAAAGATCCCTTTATCTTTGCTATTATAGGCTGGGACAGTTAGGCAGGGATTAGCAATATGCACCCAGAACTGCTCGTGGTACTGGGTGCATATTGCACCTGACAGGTTCCCTTTAACCTCATAAATGTGGGGTTATAGCTCCTGGAGTCTAGAAGGAGCAGCTGAAGTGGAGAAGACAGAAGGGTATGGAATAGTGTTGGCAATGTGGATATTTTCTTTTGCAACTGGAGATCACAAGATCGCTAGGTGTCTGCTCAGCATTGCAGAGTTACTGGGTCTTAGCAGACCCAGATCAGTTCTGCTAGTGACTTCTGTTACTGTAATGTGCTGTTTTCCCCTGTAACTGGTGCTCCTATAGATGCGACAGTTACAGTGGAGCAAATACACAGTCATGAAAATTGTGTGAACAATATAAAAATAAACCATAACAAATAAAATAAAAAAAAAAATTGCATTTCAATCACAATTTCACTACAGAGCAATTTATATGTTCTCCAAAGCAGTGCTGGAAAATACTTTAACTTTTCCTGCATAAAACATGGTCTCATACATCAACAACACAAAGCAAAAAAAAGGCAAAAGCTTTGAAGATGCTAAAATGCAGAGAATCAAAAAACTAGTTAATAGGACAAATTACAAAGTTTTTGATTTATTACTTTTGAGTTATGAAACAATTGAAACACCGGTTAATCTATAAAGTAGCGTTCTGAAATTTTTATCCCATAAATATTGAGGCATAATTCAATAACAGACAGGGAAACGTTCCAGCACTCCTATAGTTTTCAGTAAAAAAGACTTCTACATTCAAAAATCCAGTTCAAAATACCATTTACGAACGAGACTGTACAATGACGCGTTTCCAGCACGTAATGTGCTCTTAACCGTAGCGCTCAAAATGCGTCATTGTACATTCCTTTATTTATGCTCTATTTTTAATTGTATTTTTGAATAAAGTCTTTATTTTACATTTTTACCGAAAACTACAAAAGTACTGGGTCTTTTCCCCTTGTCTGCAATTAGCGATGCTGTATCGAGTCCGTGCATCTGTTTCCTAGTTGAGATGGCCACTTCATTTGCATAGTTGAATAATAATTAAATTGTTACACTTCCTCATTATACTGATTATTTCTTTCTAAAAAAAAAAAAAAAATAATTATATAACATTCCAACAGGATGACAGTGTGGTGAAATTGACACACGAGCTAGCATTGAAGCTGGGGCTGAAGATTAGGAAAGCCTATGTTCGCGCACAGGTAAGTGTATTTTTATTTAGGCAAAGCTCAATTTCCATTTGCATATTTCTTTTCTACTTTTTAGAGAAAAAGACAAACGAAAGTCGTCATGATGTAAACGGAAGTAAAAGGGCCCCATTGATTATTGGGGCCATCTTGGTTCTGCTTTGTGTCAGTTTTCAGAATAGAAAAAAAATTTTTGCATGTTTTTTTTTTTTTTTTTTTTTTTTAAACTGACCCAAAACGGAACCCACATGATAATCATTGGGACCCCTTTTCTTCCATTTGTATCAGTAAGGCAGCTGATCCATTTTGCATATGAATTGCATTTGTTTGGTCCTTTTTTAAAACGAAAAGTGCAAACTAAAATGTAATTCTGGCCTTAAAGGGTTTTTTTTCAGCGAAAAGAAAAGTTTTCCAGGGCCTTGGAGTTGTAAATAACAATGTGCTTCCTACTGGCACCCACTGTACACCTATGTCACATTCCACCAGCAGGGTCTCTGTGGCCTTTGATTGCCTGCAGCGCTTAGGTGAGTTGAACAACATGTCATCAGAATAACCGGCGCACTGCTAAAGTCACCTGAGCACTGTAGCCAATCACAAACTGCAGCGGTTCTGCTGTTGGTGGAGCAGTGATGTTTTCTGTTTGTGCACAGACCACGGAGTGGCGTGTGCTGGATAAAGGTTGGTGCTGTTAGGTAAGTATCACTTTATTTTCTACAATTCTGAGTCCCTGGGGAACTTTCTTTTTGCTTGGACAACCCCCTTATATAACTTTTATTTTAAATAACATTTTCTCATTAATAAAAAATACAACTTTTGTGTTTTAGCCAAATTCTCAAGTTACAGTCGTGGATCCATCAGAAAAGGTAAGAGCTCCTTCTGTGCTATATTGTATAGGTTACATCTTAGAATGGAGGTACACTTTTTACACTTTTCATTAACTAATTAGATTTTCCAATTGCAAAACCATTCGTGCAATGCTAACTGTGCAAGTGGCCCATCAACCGTTGCCATGTGTACTGCTGAAGGGCTGTGGTGCGTTAGCCATTGCCATATGTACTACTGAAGAGCTGTGGCCCATAGACCATTGCCATGTGTGCACTGCTGAAGGGCTATGGTCCGTGAACCATTGCCATGTGTGCACTGCTGAAGGGCTATGGTCCGTGAACCATTGCCATGTGTGCACTGCTGAAGGACTGTGGTCCGTGAACCATTGCCATGTGTGCACTGCTGAAGGACTGTGGTCTGTGAACCATTGCCATGCGTACACTGCTAAAGGACTGTGGTCAGTCAACCATTTCCATGTGTACTGCTAAAGGGCTGTGGTCCGTCAACCATTGCCATCTGTACTACTGAAGGCCTGTGGTGCATCAACCATTGCCATGTGTACACTGTTTAAGGACAGTGGTCCTTAGACCATTGCCACGTATACCCTGCTGAAGGGCTGTTGTCTGTAGACCCTTGCCATATGTACACTGCTGAAGGCCTGTGGTCTGTAGACCATTGCCACGTATATCCTGCTGAAGGGCTGTGGTGCGTCAGCCGTTGCCATGTGTACTACTGAAGAGCTGTGGTCCGTAGACCATTACCATGTGTACACTGCTGAAGGGCTGTGGTCCATAGACTATTGCCATATGTACAGTGCCTTGCAAAAGTATTCGGCCTCCTTGAATTTTTCAACCTTTTCCCACATTTCAGGCTTCAAACATAAAGATAAAAATGTTAATGTTATGGTAAAGAATCAACAACAAGTGGGACACTATTGCTTATTTCAAACTTATGTAAAAAATAAAAAACTGAAAATTGGGGCGTGCATGATTATTCGTCCCCTTTACTTTCAGTGCAGCAAACTCACTCTAGAAGTTCATTGAGGATCTCTGAATGATCCAATGTTGTCCTAAATGACTGATGATGATAAATATAATCCACCTGTGTGTAATCAAGTCTCCGTATAAATGCCCCTGCTCTGTGATGGTCTCTGGGCTTTAAACATAACACTAAAGGCCGCTATACACGCAACGAGATTGCTAAAGTGATCTCATTGGGGTAACGGATTTTGTGACGCACATCCGGCCTCTTTAGCAATGTCGTTGTGTGTGACACCTATGAGCGATTTTGAATTGTCGCAAAAACGTGCAAAATCGCTCATCGGTGACATGTCCCCCTCTTCCCAATTATCGTTGCTGCTGCAGTAACGATGTTGTTTGTCGTTCCTGCGGCAGCACACATCGCTATGTGTGACGCCGCTGGATCGACAAACATCTTCTTACCTGTGTCCACCGGAAAAGGAGGAAGGAAGGAGGTGGGCGGCATGTTCCGGCCGCTCATCTCCTCCCCTCCTTTTCTATTGGGCAGCGGTTCAGTGACGCTGCTGTGACGTCGCTGTGGCGCTGAACAAACCGCCCCTCAGAAAGGAGGCGGTTCGCCGGTCACAGCGACGTCGCTGCACAGGTAGGTATTTGTGACGCTGCCGTAGCGATAATGTTCGCTACGGCAGCTATCACTACATATCGTGCCACCGACGGGGGCGGGTGCTATCGCACGTGACATCGCTAGCCAATGCTAGCGATGTTAGAGCGTGTAAAGCAGCCTTAAGACTATCATGAAGACCAAGGAACACAGCAGGCAGGTCCGTGATATTGTTGTGGAGAAGTTTAAAGCCGGATTTGGTTACAAAAAGATTTCCAAAACTTTAAACATCCCAAGGAGCACTGTGCAAGCAATCATATTGAAATGGAAGGAGTATCATACCACTGCAAATCTACAAAGACCCGGCCGTCCCTCAAACATTTTGTCTCAAACAAGGAGAAGACTGATCAGAAATGCAGCCAAGAGGCCCATGATCACTCTGGATGAACTGCAGAGATCTACAGCTGAGGTGGGAGAGTCTGTCCATAGGTCAACAATCAGTCGTACAGTGCACAAATCTGGCCTTTATGGAAGAGTGGCAAGAAGAAAGCCATTTCTCAAAGATATCCATAAAAAGTGTCATTTAAAGTTTGCCACAAGCCACCTGGGAGACACACCAAACATGTGGAAGAACGTGCTATGGTCAGATGAAACCAAAATCAAACTTTTTGGGCACAATGCCAAACGATATGTTTGGCATAAAAGCAACACAGCTCATCACCCTGAACACACCATCCCCACTGTCAAACATGGTGGCGGCAGCATCATGGTTTGGGCCTGCTTTTCTCTCCAGCAGGGACAGGGAAGATGGTTAAAATTGATGGGAAGATGGATGGAGCCAAATACAGGACCATTCTTGAAGAAAACCTGTTGGAGTCTGCAAAAGACCTGAGACAGGGACGGAGATTTGTCTTCCAACAACACAATCATCTCAATCATTAAGCAAAATCTACAATGGAATGGTTCACAAATAAACGTATCCAGGTGTTAGAATGGGCAAGTCATAGTCCAGACCTGAATCCAATCGAGAATCTGTGGAAAGAGCTGAAAATTGCTGTTCACAAACACTCTCCATCCAACCTCACTCAGCTCCAGCTGTTTACAAAGGAAGAATGGGCAAGAATTTCAGTCTCTCGATGTGCAAAACTGATAGACACATACATACCCCAAGCGACTGTAGCTGTAATCGCAGCAAAAGGTGGTGCTACAAAGTATTAACTTAAAGGGGATGAATAATATTGCACGCTCGAAATTTCAGTTTTATTTTTTATAAAAGTTTAAAATCAGCAATAAATTCACCTTCACAATCGTGTCCTACTTGTTGTTGATTCTTCACCATAACATTAAATTTTTTTATCTTTATGTTTGAAGCCTGAAATGTGGGAAAAGGTTGAAAAATTCAAGGGGGGGCCGAATACTTTCGCAAGGCACTGTACACTGCTGAAGGGCGGTGGTCCATAGACCATTGCCATGTGTACACTGCTGAAGGGCTGTGGTCTGTCAGCCATTGCCATGTGTACTGCTGAAGGGCGGTGGTCCATAGACCATTGTCATATGTACACTGATGAAGAGCTGTGGTCCGTAGACCATTGCCATGTGTACACTGCTGAAGGGCTGTGGTCTGTCAGCCATTGCCATGTGTACACTGCTGAAGGGCTGTGGTCTGTCAGCCATTGCCATGTGTACTGCTGAAGCTCTACTCGGACTGTAGAGTCAGAAAATATCCCTCTGCACATACATCCGACATACCTAGGCTCACTTTCACACAGTGGATGCCAAAAGAGTGTCTGCTAAACTGGTCCATACAGACCCAAGAAAGTACACTGTAGTATACGTATTAAATTTATACCTACACATATGTCAAAGACATTTATTGGAGGTAATCACTGAGACATCATCCTGACATAAGCCTTCAACTGATACTGCAGACACCCTGTGAGTAAACTGCTAAGCTTGTGTACTGGTAAAGGATGGCCAGTAATTTCTCAGGTCTCCGACATGATAAAACCCATAGAGACATAGTCTAAATTAGTATAATTAGTGTCTACATGTGAATTTGCATAATCACCCTTGTATATGATTGTGACAACACAGATGAGACTTAGACGTCTATAATGTTTGACTTGTCTACTTTTCTCATTGCGCTAATGGAAAATATACTATACGCTGTGCTTGCTTTACTTTTCCAAAGCCAGAAATGCAATCCACTAAATTGCTACTTTACTAAGGAGATTTTCTATGGAAGAATTTGCATTATTTATCAGCATTTAGTAGGCATTAATACATTTTAATTCAAATTGCAGTTGTCTGATAGTTGTGCAGATCAGATAGAGCCAGGTAAGTGAGTTTCTCTGCATGTTTATTATTCTATTGTTTGGATGTTGACATTGTGTAGCCCGGTATGTAGACGCTAGGCCAGGTTAGGCTGAATGGGCCCACCATTCGCTATGATCCTCCAGCTAATACTTCAGGAACCACTCCAACGTTTTGATTTTTTTTTTGCCCCCCTCTGTTATCAGTCAATATTGTGTGTGATGAGTTCATCAAAATACTTACCGGTCTCTGTCTTCACCTATTTCCGGCTATTTTCCACTTATCCAACATTCATCCATGGGTAGTAAGGGTGTAGCTGCTGATTACCTGCAAGGCTCACACAGCATAATAATGCCACATGAGCCCGGCAGACCCAGCCCAACGTCACTGAAACGGCACTGGTGCGGATGGATTGTATGTGTCGTTTTCATTTTACAACAGGGCCTACTTGATTTCAAAAAGGGTTGTCCATCTATAAGACAATTCTTTTAGGTCGGGGGTTTATGTCTACAAAATCCAGACAGAACTACCAACTAAAATGATGCAGAAGTCACTCTGGACTCAGGACTCTGGACTCAATATGACCTCTGTTTACTACATTTGCCACTTTTCCTTTGATGTCCTGTTTTTAGTCCATGCATTTGTGCACCTCTAGAAAGACGGACACCACTGGAACAGAGGCTATAGGGCATCCAAAGTGACTCCGACTCATTATAGTGAATGGTTCCAACATAAATTCTGTCTAAACTTTTGAGCTTTAGACAGAAGCTCTGTTCTTTTTCTTCCGTGACCTCTTGTGCAAATAAAAACACTTGGGCTAAACCAACATTATATGAAAAAAAGATATTTTTTAGTTTCACAGCCCAGTGTTATATAATTCTGTGAAAAACCTGTGGCTTAAAAATGCAGTATGGAAAATGGGCTCACTAGGAGGGGGTTCCTGCTGTTTTTTTGCAGCTCAGGAGTAGAGATGACCGAACCCGAGGAAGTTCGGTTTGGTGGGTGCATACAGCCAGCCATAAACAGAACACTTCCCAGGTAGGGTAAGTTGGGTTTTACCATTTTTATGTATTTATCTTTGTAGGGGAGGATGTTGCACACTACATCCGATCATGCTGTTATCCCCAGTGTGAGCCGTTCAAACTCTGCAAGCGTCTTGCACTGGGCTGAGCACTGAGTGTACCTACGCATAGAGATGCTCGCGCCAGTGGTCAGCATACGTAAGGCACCCAAACTCCGAACCCAATGTCTGGGGTTTTTTTTTTTTGGTTACTTTTTAAGTTGGTGTTTGGTCCGAAAAACGAACATCGGGTTTGCTAATCTCTACTCAGGAGCCCAGCAAATGGGTCATGGCACCCACAATCTACTCTAACCAAAATTTTTCTCCAAAAGATAAATTGCATTCCTTCCCTTCTGAGCCCTATTATGTGTGCAAATAGATTTTAACCACATATGGGCTATCTTGTTTTGGAGAAACTAATATCAAATTATGGGGTACATTTTCTCCTGTTAGCCTTGTGAAAATGAAATATTTAAGGCTACATGAACATTTAGGGTTGCAAGAGTAGGAAGACCTGAGAGGACACACAGGCTTCACTTTGGGAGAGCAGACTACAAGGGTCCAAAAACAAGCCTTGGTAGTATTGCATGGTGCATATTTCTCAAGCACAAAACTGCACAGAAAGGATAGGAAATCTTCTGTAAGCAAATCAATGCACAAGAACTAACAATATCTAAAAGGAAGAAACGTGGGAAAGATCTAACGAAACCAGGATGGATGACCAAAAAATTACATCACCTGCTCAGAAAAAGGGAACATACAACAAGTGGAACATGGGGATTATACCTAGGGAAGAATGCATGGCAGTTTTCAGACTCTGCAAGACAAGTGTCAAAAGAGCTAAGGCCGAACACGAATTGAGGCTTGAAAAATAGACCAAGAGTAAGGTAAGAGGATTTTGGGGGTATGTTACAAGCAAAAGAAAAGTGAAGGAGACCATTGGAATTCTACAGAATGAAAAGGTGAAGCACACAACAAGGTGGAGCAGCGGTTGGAGCTACTAAATTCGTATTACGTATCTGTCTTCTGACCCAAAAAACTAATGCAAATATCAACAATTATCATGATAGAAATGTCAGGAGGAATCCAAATTGACAATAAGCAAAGGATTGATAGAACACTTAGGCTGAGGCTACACGGGGATTAGTGCGAGTGCTTGCATGACATTTGGCTCACACTCGCAGCACAGCAGGAGCCGAGTGTCATGCGACTGTGGTCCGATCCTGCGTTCAGACCACAGCTACGGAAGGGATGGCCAGCGTTGCAGAGGATAGGGAGGGATTTATCTCCCCATCTCCTCCGTTGCCGACTGATGTGAAAATCGCTTTGCACTCCACTGTAATGCGAGTGCAATGCAATGTTTCTCTCGCACCCCATAGGCTTGAATGGGTGCGAGTGAAACCGGATCGCATTCCTTCCGCAGCATCCTGCGATTGTTTTCTCGTTCCGATTAGCGCTGAGAAAAAAAATTGCTCATGGCAACTGCCCCATAGAGTAATATTAGCCCACGTGGAATGCAATCTTTTTTTTTTTTATTTATCGCATTCCACTTGGTCCGTATTACTCGCCGTGTATGCTTACCCTTATGCCAAGTTAAAAGAAACCAAGTCACAACGAACAGATTTACACCCTAAAGTCCTGAGAGAGCGCTAAGGTAATCATAGTACCAACTGCCATAAACTTCAATAAGTCATGGGAAACAGGAGCTGTTCCTCTAGATTGGAAAAGGATGGGATCCAGGAAAATACAGGCCAGTAAGCCTGACCTCCATAGCAGAAAAATCTTATAGCAAATTATCAAGGAACATTTACTAAGGTTCCTGGGTGTGAAGGCATTACTTACCCAGGGCCAGGACAGCTTTATGACCAATACATCTTGTCAGACCAACCTGATTTCCTTCTAAAACAAAGTCACTGAATGGTTGGACCAAGGGAATGCCATGGATATACAAGTGCATCTCAATAAATTATTATATCATCAAAAAGTTAATTTATTTCAGTAATTCCAGTAATTCAATACAAAAAGGGAAATGCATATGTTAGTCATTAGAGCGATCTATTTCAAGAGTTTACTTCTGTAAATGTTGATTACGGCTTACACCCAATGGAAATCCAAAAGTCATTATCTCAGAAAATAAGAATAATTACCACAAAACACCTGCAAAGGCTTCCTAAGCATTTAAAATGGTCTTAGTCTGGTTCATTAGACTACACAATCATAATGCTGGCTCCCCTCTCTCTTTCCCTATCTGAAAATGGCATGCATCATATAAAAAGTGCAAATTCACAGATTTATTCCAACTGTACTATAATATAAATTGAGATTTTTAGCAAATAATTGATCAATTCTTTGAGCCACCCCTGCCAACGTCACGGCAAATCTCAATAGGGGGGTCCTAACCTATATTATATATTTCATGTGCCATGCGGCCTCCTAGATAAAGTTAAAAGCAGAACCATAATGGAGCACACATACCTGTAACCTGTATATAGCCGCTTCCATGTTGCAAAAGAGGCAATTATGGATAGAGGCCAGCCCAGGTCCCAGTATGTGGAGCAAGCTCTATACCTACCAGGACTATATCAGAACTGACCCTCCCAGTGCCAGACAGCAACCATTCATAAAGGCGGACCAGATCCAAGTATGGTGCTTAATTATCATTGCCTGTGGAAAGGGTGAGGCAACTGCATGTGAACAGCTACCAACAGGAGGAATATATTGCAAACCAAGATCAGGCGTGCATAGCATGGTGGTGACCAGCCACCAGACATTTGTAGCATTTGTACCAGTCCTGGTAGGTGTAGAGCTTGCTCCACGTACTGGGACCTAGGCTGGCCTCTATCGATAATTGCCTCTTTTGCAACATGGAAGCGGCTATATACAGGTTACAGGTATGTGTGCTCCATTATGGTTCTGCTTTTAACTTTATCTAGGAGGCCGCATGGCACATGAAATACATAATATAGGTTAGGACCCCCCTATTGAGATTTGCCGTGACGTTGGCAGGGGTGGCTCAAAGAATTGATAAATTATTTGCTAAAAATCTCATTTTCTTTATCGTTCCTATGGGAGACCCAGACATTGGGTGTATAGCTTCTGCCTCCGGAGGACACACAAAGTACTACACTAAAAAGTGTAGCTCCTCCCTCTGAGCATATACACCCCCTGGATACCAGATCTAGCCAGTTCATTGCTTTGTGTTCAGGAGGCATACATCCACACATGCATTCTCATCTGATTTTTCATTTTGGAAAGTTTTTTGAAGAAAAGCGGGTCCAAGCCTGGACTCCCGGCATGTCCCTTCTCACCCCACTGTGTCGGCGGTGTTGTTAAGGTTGAATCCAAGGCTGGAGCCTTACATGCCGCGCTCCTTCACCATCCCTCGGGCTCTGGCTTGAAGTGGGAGCCAGCACGGTTCTCCTTGCTTTGCAGGAGGCCGGTCTCCATCCGCAGCCCTTCAGGATCCTGCTGGACGGAGCACTCATCCCCAGGGACTTGGAACCCTGCGTCTCAGCAAGCTAAGTATCTGAGACGTTTATACCCGGGGGGTCCCTTGTACTTTATTGTTGGGGAGAGTGTGCTGTGTAACTGTTTTGACATTTCCGGCCGGTTCTCTGGTTGTCGCCTGAGAACCGCGCCGAGGGTGCCTGCTCGCCGGCCGCATCGCTTAAATTTAGGCCCCGGCTTCGCCGGAGGCCTACTTTCGATTTCACTGCCCTTGCATGTCAATCATGCAGAGGGACAGTGCGGCTCCGCCCAGCGGCCGTTCGGCACAGGGGAGGGACACTCCTCTCTGAGCACATGTCCCCTCCCCTGTAAATCTCCTTGGCCCTCCAGATCCCGCTCTCAGAGCAGGTCCCGCCCCCTCTCCTCACTACGGCGCCATTTTATCAGCGTTTTCGGCGCTGGCTGCAGCATCCCTTCTAAGCTGCTTGGGGGTCCGGGCTGTGGGATCTGGAGGGCACACAAACGGTCTGGTAAGCCACAACCTCCGGTTGTGGAACTGCTTATATACTCTCTGGGGGTCATTCTGGCTCAGAGCCCCCACTTCAGCAGCATGTCTCACACGAGGAGCAAGGCTGCAAGGCTGTACTCTATATGCACTGCATGTAAGCTCATACTGCCTGAACCGAGCACATATCCACGTTGTGATGCCTGCTCTAACCTGACAATGCCTCAGCCTGGAATCGCACCCACAGTGGTCCCTCCGGCTGCTCCGGCTCCAGTGGCTGAACCCCCGGCTTGGGTAGAATCCTTCTCTAGGTCAATCTCCCAGTCTTTTGCCGACTCCATGGGACAGCTGTCCCGGACTTTGCTGACCATGCATCAGCCCCCTTCTCAGGGCGCCTCTGCTGCTAGGGCTCTCTCAGTGGAGCTCACAGAGGATTTTTCATCTGGTCCCAGACCCCGTCCTCCTAAGAGGAGACGCAGGGCTCCCTCTCCTTCCTCGTCCCGCGGCTCTGATTCAAGAGCTGACTCGCAGGACGAGGAGGATGCCATTACTGGGGGCTCGGAGGCTACCTTCATGTGCCCCATTGATCTGTCCGAAAGTGACTCAGATGTTAGTGATTTCATTGCGTCCATTAATTCTGTACTGGACCTCAATCCGCCAGTATCAGAGGAGCAACCCTCTCTGGCAGAAAAGCACCAGTTTACCTTGCCTAAGAGGACAAGGAGTGTGTTCTTTAACCACTCCAGTTTTCAGGCCACTGTGACCAAGCCTAGGGCCTGTCCTGACAAACGCTTTCCAAAGCGTGGTTCTGATGACCGTTTTCCCTTTCCACCTGAGGTGGTCAAGGGGTGGGCTCATTCAACAAAGGTAGACCCTCCGGTGTCTAGACTCTCAGCCCGGACAGTTGTATCAGTGGCTGATGGCACCTCTCTTAAGGATTCCACTGACCGCCAGGTTGACCTTCTGGCCAAATCTGTATATGAGGCGGCAGGGGCCTCGTTCTCCCCATCTTTTGCAGCAGTGTGGGCTCTCAAAGCCATCTCTGCTTCTCTAGAGGAGATGCATTCCCTCACCAGGGAATCTATGCCCGAAATGGTTGCCTTAACTTCCCAAGCTTCAGCTTTTTCATCCTATGCCATGTCTGCCATGCTGGAGGCTTCTCACCGCACTGCGGTGGCTTCGGCTAATTCCCTCGCTATCCGCAGAATCTTGTGGCTTCGAGAGTGGAAGGCAGATGCTTCTTCAAAGAAGTACCTTGCTGGGCTCCCTTTTGCTGGATCCAGGCTATTCGGTGAACAACTGGATGAAATTATTAAGGAAGCTACTGGCGGGAAGAGTACTTCCATGCCACAAACTAAAACCAGGAAACCTGCCCAGGGTAGGAACCAGTCGAGGTTTCGTTCCTTTCGTTCCTCCAACTGGTCATCCTCTAAGCCCTCGGCCTCGTCCACTAACTCAGCCAAGGACCAAAAATCCAACTGGCGCACAAAGGCGCGTCCACAGAAGACCGCAGGAGCTGCTGCCACTAAGGCAGCCTCCTCTTGACTATCTGGCCGCGCCAGCAACGTCCTTAGTCGGTGGCAGGCTCTCCCACTTTGGCGACGTGTGGTTTCAACACGTCTCCGATCAGTGGGTGCGGGATATCATCTCCCACGGCTACAGGATAGAATTCTCTTCCAGCCCGCCAAACAGATTTTTCTGTCAACTCCCCCCTGCTCCAAGGCCGCCGCCTTCTCTCAGCCCGTGGCATCCTTGCAGGCCAACGGAGTAATTGTACCGGTTCCCGCCTGGGAACGGTTCAGAGGTTTCTACTCCAACCTCTTCCTAGTCCCCAAAAAGGATGGTTCCTTCCGGCCCATCCTGGATCTCCAAGCTTCTCAACAAGCATGTTCAGGTGCGGCATTTCCGCATGGAGTCTCTGCGATCAGTCATTGCCTCAATGACCCAAGGAGATTTCCTGGCATCCATCGACATCAGAGATGCCTATCTGCATGTGCCAATTGCAGTTTCACACCAGCGTTGGCTACGTTTTGCAATCGGAGAGGAACATTTCCAATTCGTGGCTCTCCCCTTCGGGTTAGCCACGGCCCCCCGAGTATTCACCAAGGTCATGGCAGCAGTGGTTGCGGTTCTGCACCTCCAGGGGTTGGCAGTGATTCCTTACCTGGACGACCTTCTAGTCAAGGCTTCATCCAGCGCAGACTGTCAGCGGAGTGTCTCACTCATTCTCGCCACTCTAGTCCAATTCGGGTGGCTTGTCAATCTGCCCAAATCCACTCTGACTCCGACCCAGAGTCTCACGTACCTAGGGATGCAGTTCGAGACTCTGCCGGCACTTGTGAAGCTGCCCTTGGTCAAACAACAGTCCCTCCATCTGGCGGTGCGCTCTCTGCTGAGGCCCCGCCGTCACTCCATCAGGCACCTAATGCAGGTGCTGGGTCAGATGGTGGCGTCAATGGAGGCTGTTCCCTTTGCCCAGTTCCAGCTGCGTCCTCTGCAGCTGGACATTCTCCGCTGTTGGGAGAAGTGGACATCCTCCTTGCACAGGTTAGTGGCTCTGTCGCCACAGACCAGGGGCTCCCTTCAGTGGTGGCTTCGGCCCCTCTCTCTGTCTCAGGGATGCTCCTTCCTGGCCCCGTCCTGGGTGATCCTCACCCAGTCTATGCCAGTGCCAGATGCCAGTCTATCTGGCTGAGGAGCGGTATGCACCACCACCGAGCACAGGGCACTTGGACTCCGTCCGAATCAGCCCTCTCGATCAATGTGCTGGAAACCAGAGCTGTGCTTCTAGCCCTCCTAGCCTTTCACCACCTTTTGGCGGGCAAGCACATCCGAGTCCAGTCAGACAACGCGACAGCGGTTGCCTACATCAATCACCAAGGCGGGACACGCAGCCGCCTGGCAATGTTGGAGGTTCAACGCATCCTTCAATGGACGGAGGACTCCAAGTCCACCATATCCGCAGTCCACATCCCAGGCGTGGAAAACTGGGAAGCAGATTATCTCAGCCGTCAAACCGTGGACAGTGGCGAGTGGTCCCTGCATCCGGCAGTGTTTCGGTCAATCTGCCGCAAGTGGGACACTCCGGAAGTGGATCTAATGGCATCCCGGCACAACAACAAGGTTCCGGTTTACGTGGCTCGCTCCCACGATCCTCACGCCTTTGCAGCGGACGGTCTGGTTCAAGATTGGTCCCAGTTTCGTCTGTCCTACGTGTTTCTCCCTCTAGCTCTCTTGCCCAGAGTTCTGCGCAAGATCAGAATGGAGGGCCGTCGGTTCATCCTCATTGCTCCGGACTGGCCCAGGCGAGCTTGGTACCCAGACCTTCTCCATCTGTCCATAGACGTGCTGTGGCATCTTCCGGACCGTCCAGACCTTCTCTCACAAGATCCGTTTTTCCGCCAGAATTCTGCGGCTCTCAGATTGACGGCGTGGCTCTTGAGTCCTGGATCTTGACAGCTTCTGGTATTCCTCCTGAAGTCATCTCCACTATGACTCGGGCTCGGAAGTCTTCCTCGGCCAAAATCTATCACAGGACCTGGAGAATTTTCCTGTCCTGGTGTCGCTCTTCCGGCCATGCTCCTTGGCCTTTTTCCTTGCCGACCCTTCTGTCTTTTCTACAGTCCGGTCTGCAGCTAGGACTATCCCTCAATTCCCTCAAGGGGCAAGTCTCGGCTCTCAGTGTTGTTCCAGCGGCGTATCGCCCGGCTGGCGCAGGTACGCACCTTCATGCAGGGCGCGTCTTACATCATTCCGCCTTACCGGCGGCCCTTGGATCCCTGGGACCTCAATCTGGTCCTCACGGCCTTGCAGAAACCCCCCTTTGAGCCTCTTAGGGAGGTTTCTTTGTCTCGTCTTTCACAGAAGGTGGTCTTTCTAGTGGACATAACTTCCCTCAGGAGAGTCTCTGATTTGGCTGCGCTCTCTTCGGAGTCACCTTTTTTGGTTTTTCATCCAGACAAGGTGGTTCTCTGTCCGACTCCGGACATTCTCCCTAAGGTGGTTTCTCCTTTCCACCTTAACCAGGACATTTCCCTGCCTTCCTTTTGTCCGGCTCCTGTTCATCGCTTTTAAAAAGCGTTGCATACTCTGGATCTGGTGTGGGCGCTCCGGATCTATGTGTCTCGCACCGCTGTTCTTAGGCGGTGCACCTCTCTTTTTGTGCTAACCACAGGTCGGCGTAAGGGCCTCTCGGCTTCTAAGCCGACCTTAGCTCGTTGGATTAGGTCGGCCATTTCCGATGCCTACCAGTGTACTCAGGTGCCTCCCCCGCCGGGGATCAAGGCACACTCGACCAGAGCTGTCGGTGCCTCTTGGGCTTTCAGGCACCAGGCTACGGCTCAGCAGGTCTGTCAGGCTGCCACTTGGACTAGTCTGCATACCTTTTCAAAGCACTACCAAGTGCATGCTCATGCTTCGGCAGATGCGAGCTTGGGCAGACGCATCCTTCAGGCGGCTGTCGCCCATTTGTGAAGTTAGGTTCCGCCTACTTCTCAGTTTTTCTGTTTATTCCCACCCATGGACTGCTTTGAGACATCCCAATGTCTGGGTCTCCCATAGGAACGATAAAGAAAAAGAGAATTTTGTTTACTTACCCTAAATTCTTTTTCTTATAGTTCCGTATTGGGAGACCCAGCACCCTCCCTGTTGCCTGTTGGCAGTTTCTTGTTCCGCGTGTTATCACTGGCTGTTGTTGTAGACAGAGGCTCCGGTTGTTCCGGTTCTTCCTCTATCTTTACTTGTGGGTGGCTATTCTCCTTCAGCTTTTGCACTAAACTGGCTAGATCTGGTATCCAGGGGGTGTATATGCTCAGAGGGAGGAGCTACACTTTTTAGTGTAGTACTTTGTGTGTCCTCCGGAGGCAGAAGCTATACACCCAATGTCTGGGTCTCCCAATACGGAACTATAAGAAAAAGAATTTACGGTAAGTAAACAAAATTCTCTTTTTTTTTTTTTATTATGGTACAGTTGGAATAAATCTGTGAATTTGCACTTTTTATATGATGCATGCCAATTTCAGATCATGCTGGCTCCTTTTTCTCGGTTATAACTGTAGTTATGCTACAGTTTCTGGTGACTGACCATCACCATACCATGCACACCTGATTTTGGTTTGCAATGTATTCCTCCTATTGATAGCTGTTCACATTCAGTTGCCTCACCCCTTTCCACAGGCATTGCTAATTAAGCACCATACTTAGATCTGGTCCGCCTTTATGAATGGTTGCTGTCTGGCACTGGGAGGGTCAGTTCTGATATAGTCCTGGTATGTGTAGAGCTTGCTCCACATGCTGGGACCTGGGCTGGCCTCTATCCACAATTGCCTCTTTTGCAACATAGAAGTGGCTATATACAGGTTACAGGTATGTGTGCTCCATTATGGTTCTGCTTTTAACTTTATCTAGGAGGCCGCATGGCACATGAAATACATAATATAGGTTAGGACCCCCCTATTGAGATTTGCCGTGACGTTGGCAGGGGTGGCTCAAAGAATTGATCAATTATTTGCTAAAAATCTCATTTTTTTTATTATAGTACAGTTGGAATAAATCTGTGAATTTGCACTTTTTATATGATGCATGCCATTTTCAGATCGTGCTGGCTCCTTTTTCACAATCATGGGGAAGACTGCTGACTTGATAATGTCCAGCAGGCAGTCATTGACACACTACACAAGGAGGGTAAGCTAGAAAAGGTCATTGCTAAAGAAGCTGGCTGTTCACAGATTGCTGTATCCAAGCATATTAATGGGAAGTTGAGTGGAAGGAAAAAGTGTGGTAGAAAAAGGTGCAACCGGGATAACCACAGCCTTGATAGGATTGTTAAGAAAAGGCCATTAAAAATTGGGGGGGGGGGAGATTCACAAGGAGTGGACTGCTGCTGGAGTTAGTATTTCAAGAGCTACCACACACAGACGTATCCAGGACATGGGCTACAAATGTTGCATTTCTTGTGTCAAGCCACTCATGACCAATAGACCATGCCAGAGGCGTCTTACCTGGGTCAAGGAGAAAAAGAACTAGACTGTTGCTCCGTGGTCCAAGGTGTTGTTTTCAAATGAAAGTAAATTTTACATTTCATTTGGAAATCGCAATCCCAGAGTCTGGAGGAAGAGTGGAGAGGCCGCAATCCAAGCTGCTTGAGGTCTAGTGTGAAGTTTCCACAATCAGTGATGGTTTGGGGAGCCATGTCATCTGCTGGTGTAGCTCCACTGTTTTATCAAGACCAAAGTCAGCGCAGCCGTCTAACAGGAAATTTTAGAGCACTCCATGCTTCCCTCTGCCGACAAGCTTTTTGGAGATGGAAATTTCATTTTCCAGCAGGACTTGGCACCTATCCACACTGCTAAAAGTACCAATACCTGGTTTAATAACCACAGTATCACTGTGCTTGATTGGCCAGCGAACTCGCCTAAACCCTATAGAGAATCTATGGAGTATTGTCAAGAGAAAGATGAGACACCAGACCCAACAATGCAGTTGAGCTGAAGGCTGCTATCAAAGCAACCTGGGCCTCCATACACCTCAACAGTGCCACAGGCTGATCGCCTCCATGCCACGCCGCATTGATGCAGTAATTCATGCAAAAGGAGCCCTGACCAAGTATTCAGTGCATTTACTGTACAGACTTTTGAGTAGGTGCCAACATTTCTGAGTTTAAAATATTTTTCTTTGTCGCTCCATTGGGAGACCCAGACAATTGGGTGTATAGGCTATGCCTCCGGAGGCCGCACAAAGTATTACACTTAAAAGTGTTAAGCCCCTCCCCTTCTGCCTATACACCCCCCGTGCTCCCACGGGCTCCTCAGTTTTTTGCTTTGTGCGAAGGAGGTCAGACATGCACGCACAGCTCCAGAGAGTGGTCAGCAGCAGCGGCTGACCATGTCGGATGGAAGAAAAGCGGGCCCATATAGAGCCCCCAGCATGCTCCCTTCTCACCCCACTCTTGTCGGCGGTGTTGTAAGGTTGAGGTATCCATTGCGGGTACGGAGGCTGGAGCCCACATGCTGTTTTCCTTCCCCATCCCCCTCAGGGCTCTGGTGGAAGTGGGATCCTATCGGTCTCCAGGCACTGAGACCGTGCTTCATCCACAACTCCTGTGGAGCCTGCTGGATAGGAGCCGGGTATCGTTCAGGGACATGGCCCTGCTACTTGGAGGTACTCTGTATCCCGTGGGGACCGCGCACAGCAACACTCCAGCTTTGCTGGGTGTGCTAGTGCACCGGGGACCGCGGCGCTGACCGGGTTAATATGTGCCATTACACACTCAGCGTTGCTGAGTGTGTTTATGTATAGGGACTGCCGCACTGACCGCCGCTGCCATGGAAACACTGCGGCGCGGCTGGGACTTGTAGTGCGCCGGGGACTTCCACGCCGGCCGCGCTTTTACGGCGGCCGCGTTTATTACTAGAGTCCCCGGCTTTTTGCGGCCTAGTTTCCTTTCCTCCCGCCCCCAGCCCTGACAGGCAGGGGAAGGGCGGGACGCTGCACAGAACGAGCAGCACTGAGGGCTGGAGCATGCTTTGCATACTCCACCCCCCTCACTGTGCACAGTGCGGGCACCAGTTCCCGCACTTTCTGGGTCACGCCCACGGCTCCCTCCTCTCCTCAGGACGCCGGCAGCCATTCCTGTCAGCTCCTCGGACGCTGCAGAGGGGGACAAAGTCTGGGAGACCCAGGCAGGGACTCTGGTGGCCTCACAACCGCTTTAAGCGGGTGGTAAGCAGCACCTGTGGTGCTAGCCCCATTGTGCAGTAGTGTAACATTATATGTTTATTTTACACTGTATGGTGCACAGTTGATTTCTGGCTATATACCCTATTATGTTGCTCAGGGAAGATAATAGCATGGCGCCCACGAAAGGCAGGGGTGCCAAAACACAGGCTTATTATGTTGCCTGCGCCGCATGTACGACCCCGCTACCGGCAGGTTCCACTGACCCTCATTGTGTGCACTGTTCGGCCCCTGTGGCACTTACTCAGCCAGAGCCTCTGCTAGGGGGGGCCCAGGGGGAGCCACCTGCTAACACTGTTCAGGTGACGGGGACGGAGTTTGCAAAACTCTGAGACTATGGCTAAGACACTAGAAGCCTTGCAGTCCAGGCCGGTATCTCAGCACAGGGACTCTGTTGAATCTTTGTTCCCTGGCCCACTTCAGCTGGACCAACAATGTCCTCCCGGGGTATCTCATGGATCCCAGGCTGAGGGTTCTGACACAGACCCCAGCCCCAGACCGACTAAGCGAGCTCGCTTAGATTTTCCCTCGACATCATCATGTTGTGCAGGGTCTCAGAGGGGGGAATCTCTGGTTGATGATGCGGAGACAGCTGATCAGGATTCTGATCCTGAGGCCGCTCTCAATCTTGATACTCCGGACGGGGACGCCATAGTGA
This sequence comes from Anomaloglossus baeobatrachus, assembly GCF_048569485.1. Classification (NCBI taxonomy): domain Eukaryota; kingdom Metazoa; phylum Chordata; class Amphibia; order Anura; family Aromobatidae; genus Anomaloglossus; species Anomaloglossus baeobatrachus. Next base: position 226,941,702 of record NC_134359.1, on the reverse strand, counting down.
ACGACCTTATTGCGTCCATCAATCGTATGTTGGATATTTCTCACTCAGCTCCTCCGGTGGAGGAGTCAGCTTCTCAGCAGGAGAAATTCCGTTTCAGGTTTCCCAAGCGTACACAGAGTATGTTTCTGGACCACTCTGATTTCAGAGAGGCAGTCCAGAATCACCATGCTTGTCCAGATAAGCGTTTTTCTAAGCGCCTTAAGGATACACGTTATCCCTTTCCCCCTGACGTGGTCAAAAGTTGGGCTCAGTGTCCCAAAGTGGATCCTCCAATCTCCAGACTGGCAGCTAGATCCATACTTGCAGTGGAAGATGGGGCTTCACTCAAAGATGCCACTGACAGGCAGATGGAGCTCTGGTTGAAATCCATCTATGAAGCTATCGGCGCTTCTTTTGCCCCAGCATTCGCAGCCGTATGGGCGCTACAAGCTATCTCAGCAGGTCAAGCGCAAATTGACGCAGCCACACGCACGTCCGCGCCACAGGTGGCGTCCATAACCACACAGACTTCGGCATTTGCGTCTTACGCTATTAATGCTGTCCTGGACTCTGCGAGCCGTACGGCGGTTGCAGCCGCCAATTCGGTGGTACTCCGCAGGGCCTTGTGGCTACGGGAATGGAAGGCAGATTCTGTTTCCAAAAAGCGCTTAACCAGTTTGCCAATTTCTGGCGAGCGTTTGGATGAAATCATCAAACAAGCCAAGGGAAAGGATACATCCTTACCCCAGCCCAAACCGAACATACCCCAACAGAGGAAGGGGCAGTCGAGGTTTCGGTCCTTTCGGGGCGCGGGCAGGTCCCAATTCTCCTCGTCCAAAAGGCCTCAGAACGATCAAAGGAACTCTGATGCATGGCGGTCTAAGTCACGTCCTAAAAAGACCACCGGAGGTGCCGCTACCAAAGCGGCTTCCTCATGACTTTCGGCCTCCTCACTCCGCATCCTCGGTCGGTGGCAGGCTCTCCCGCTTTTGCGACACCTGGCTGCCACGGGTAAAAGACCGTTGGGTGAGAGACATTCTGTCTCACGGTTACAAGATAGAGTTCACCTCTCGTCCCCCGACTCGATTCTTCAGGTCATCCCCGCCTCCCGAGCGAGCCGAGGCTCTACTGCAGGCGCTGGGCACTCTGAAGGCAGAAGGAGTGGTGGTCCCTGTTCCTCTTCAGCAACAGGGCCGCGGTTTTTACTCCAACTTGTTTGTGGTCCCAAAGAAGGACGGGTCTTTCAGACCTGTCCTGGACCTGAAACTTCTCAACAAACACGTAAAGACCAGGCGGTTCCGGATGGAATCCCTCCGCTCCGTCATCGCCTCAATGTCCCAGGGAGATTTCCTTGCATCGATCGATATCAAAGATGCTTATCTCCACGTACCGATTGCTCCAGAGCACCAGCGCTTCTTGCGCTTCGCCATAGAAAACGAACACCTGCAGTTCGTGGCACTGCCGTTCGGCCTGGCAACGGCCCCACGGGTTTTCACCAAGGTTATGGCTACTGTAGTAGCGGTCCTCCACTCTCAGGGTCACTCGGTGATCCCGTACTTGGACGATCTGTTGATCAAGGCACCCTCTCTAGAGGCATGCCAACACAGCCTCGACGCTACCCTGGAGACTCTCCAGAGTTTCGGGTGGATCATCAATTTTCCAAAGTCAAATCTGACACCGGCCCAATCGCTGACATACCTTGGCATGGAGTTTCATACCCTCTCAGCGATAGTGAAGCTTCCGCTGATCAAGCAGCGGTCACTACAGACAGGGGTACAATCTCTCCTTCAAGGTCAGTCACACACCTTGAGGCGCCTCATGCACTTCCTGGGGATGATGGTGGCAGCAATGGAGGCAATTCCTTTCGCGCAGTTTCACCTGCGCCCTCTTCAATGGGACATCCTACGCAAATGGGACAGGAAGCCGACGTCCCTCGACAGGAACGTCTCCCTCTCTCAGGCGACCAAAGCTTCCCTTCGGTGGTGGCTTCTTCCCACTTCATTATCGAAGGGGAAATCCTTCCTACCCCCATCCTGGGAGGTGGTCACGACGGACGCGAGTCTGTCAGGGTGGGGAGCGGTTTTTCTCCACCACAGGGCTCAGGGTACGTGGACCCAGCAAGAGTCCTCGCTTCAGATCAATGTTCTGGAAATACGGGCAGTGTATCTTGCCCTGAAAGCGTTCCAGCAGTGGCTGGAAGGCAAGCAGATCCGAATTCAGTCGGACAATGCCACAGCGGTGGCATACATCAACCACCAAGGCGGCACACGCAGTCGGCAAGCCTTCCAGGAAGTCCTTCGGATTTTGATGTGGGTGGAAGCCACGGCCTCCACCATCTCTGCAGTTCACATTCCAGGCGTGGAAAACTGGGAAGCAGATTATCTCAGTCGCCAGGGCATGGACGCAGGGGAATGGTCCCTTCACCCGGACGTGTTTCAGGAGATCTGTTGCCGCTGGGGGGTGCCGGACGTCGACCTAATGGCGTCCCGGCACAACAACAAGGTACCGGTGTTCATGGCACGGTCTCAAGATCCCAGAGCTCTGGCGGCAGACGCCTTAGTTCAGGATTGGTCGCAGTTTCAGCTCCCTTATGTGTTTCCTCCGCTGGCACTGTTGCCCAGAGTGTTACGCAAGATCAGGGCCGACTGCCGCCGCGTCATCCTCGTCGCTCCAGACTGGCCGAGGCGGTCGTGGTACCCGGATCTGTGGCATCTCACGGTCGGCCAACCGTGGGCACTACCAGACCGACCAGACTTGCTATCTCAAGGGCCGTTTTTCCATCTGAATTCTGCGGCCCTCAACCTGACTGTGTGGCCATTGAGTCCTGGATCCTAGCGTCTTCAGGGTTATCTCAAGACGTCATTGCCACTATGAGACAGGCTAGGAAACCAACGTCCGCCAAGATCTACCACAGGACGTGGAAAATTTTCCTGTCGTGGTGCTCTGCTCAGGGTTTTTCTCCCTGGCCTTTTGCCTTGCCCACTTTTCTGTCCTTCCTTCAATCTGGACTGGAAAAGGGTTTGTCGCTCGGCTCCCTTAAGGGACAAGTCTCAGCGCTCTCTGTGTTTTTCCAGAAGCGCCTAGCCAGACTTCCACAGGTACGCACGTTCCTGCAGGGGGTTTGTCACATCGTTCCTCCTTACAAGCGGCCGTTAGAACCCTGGGATCTGAACAGGGTGCTGATGGTTCTTCAGAAACCACCATTCGAGCCAATGAGGGATATTTCTCTCTCACGCCTTTCGCAGAAAGTGGTTTTTCTAGTAGCAGTCACTTCACTTCGGAGAGTGTCTGAGCTAGCAGCGCTGTCATGCAAAGCCCCTTTCCTGGTGTTTCACCAGGACAAGGTGGTTCTGCGTCCGGTTCCGGAATTTCTCCCTAAGGTGGTATCCCCCTTTCATCTCAATCAGGATATCTCCTTACCTTCTTTTTGTCCTCATCCAGTTCACCAATGTGAAAAGGATTTGCACTTGTTAGATCTGGTGAGAGCACTCAGACTCTACATTTCTCGTACGGCGCCCCTGCGCCGCTCGGATGCACTCTTTGTCCTTGTCGCTGGCCAGCGTAAAGGGTCACAGGCTTCCAAATCAACCCTGGCTCGGTGGATCAAGGAGCCAATTCTCGAAGCTTACCGTTCGGCTGGGCTTCCGGTTCCCTCAGGGCTGAAGGCCCATTCTACCAGAGCCGTGGGCGCGTCCTGGGCTTTGAGGCATCAGGCTACGGCTCAGCAGGTGTGTCAGGCGGCTACCTGGTCGAGCCTGCACACTTTCACGAAACACTATCAGGTGCATACCTATGCTTCGGCGGATGCCAGCCTAGGTAGACGAGTCCTTCAGGCGGCGGTTGCCCACCTGTAGGAAGAGGCCGTTTTACAGCTCTCTTACGAGGTATTATTTTACCCACCCAGGGACTGCTTTTGGACGTCCCAATTGTCTGGGTCTCCCAATGGAGCGACAAAGAAGAAGGGAATTTTGTTTACTTACCGTAAATTCCTTTTCTTCTAGCTCCAATTGGGAGACCCAGCACCCGCCCCTGTTTTTTTGTGTACACATGTTATTCATGTTGAATGGTTTCAGTTCTCCGATATTCCTTCGGATTGAAGTTACTTTAAACCAGTTTATAATTCTTTTTCCTCCTTCTTGCTTTTGCACCAAAACTGAGGAGCCCGTGGGATCACGGGGGGTGTATAGGCAGAAGGGGAGGGGCTTAACACTTTTAAGTGTAATACTTTGTGCGGCCTCCGGAGGCATAGCCTATACACCCAATTGTCTGGGTCTCCCAATTGGAGCTAGAAGAAAAGGAATTTACGGTAAGTAAACAAAATTCCCTTCTTTAGTTGGTTTTATATAATATTCTAATTTTCTGAGCTAATGACTTTTGGGTTTTCATTGGCTGTAAGCCATATTCCTCAACCTTAATAGAAATAAACACTTGAAATAGATCACTCTGTGTGTAATGCCTCTATATAATGTTTCCTTTTTTGTATTGAATTATTGAAATAAATTAACTTTTTTGATATTCTAATTTGAGATACCTCCTGTAGAATACCTTGACTTCAGTAAGACATTCGATAAAGTATCACATAACCTCCTCACTGAAAAAATTATCAAGTACGGAATCGACAAAAAATCAGTTAGATGGCTTCACAACTGGCTTTAATGATCAGGCACAACAAGTAATACTAAATGGCTGTAAACCGACCTGGAGGAAAGGCAGAAGCGGGGTGCCGCAAGGCTCTGTCCTGGGGCCAGTGCTGTTTTTAATATATTTATAAATGATCTGGACAATGGAATTATTAGGAAACTCCCAAAATTCGGAGATGATATGAGGAGTAGCCAACACTAGAGAGGAAAGAGAACGTATTCAGAAGGCTCTAGACACACTTGAACAATGGGCTGAGGAGAACAGAAAGGTGTTTAACAGGGACAAATGCAAAGTCTTACATCTGGGTAAAAGAAATGTAAAACGCATATATATTATGGGAGGAATAGAACTAGGTGATAGGACCGGGGAAAAGAACTTGGGCATAATAGCAGATCCCAGATTCAACATGAGCCAATAATGCTGAGCTGCAGATAAAAAGGCCAACAAAATTCTGGGATGAATCAAGACAAGCATTGCATCTAGATCAAGAGGTAATTATTCCCCTATACTCTGCCCTGGTCAGACCCTACCTGAAATACTGTGTACAGTTCTGGGTGCCCCAATTCAAGAAAGACATCGACATATTGCAGCAAGTCCAGAGAAGAGCAACCAAGATGGTAGAAGATCTGCAAACCATGTCATATGAAGAACGGCTAAAAGAACTAGGAATGTTTTAGTTTGCAAAAGAGAAGGCTGAGAGGAGACTTAATAACAGTCTACAAATATCTGGAAGGTAGTCACAGTGCAGAGGGAATTACCCTATTCTCATTAGCACAAGAAAGTACAAGAAGCAATGGGATGAAACGAAGAGGAAGGAGATTCAGATTAGACATTAGGAAAAACTTTCTGACAGTGAGGGCAGTTAGAGTAGAACAGGCTACCACGGGAGGTGGTGAGCTCTCCATCAATGGAAATCTTCAAGCAGAAGTTGGATAAGCATAATGATGGGATGATTTAGGAAAACCTATACTTCCAACTCTACCATTCTATGATTTGAATGGGAAAAAAAATAATTTTTCATTTCCACTTCTCAGCATTTTAAAACTTTGTGACGCACCTGTGGATTCAGTATGCTAGGTACTCTACTTGGTGAATTTCTTATGAGATATAGTTTAAAATAATTGGGTCACTTTTTGGGTCTCTGTCGTTTTAGCACCATGAGAGCTCTGCAAATGTGACATGTTGTCCACAATCTATTCCAGACAAAATTGTCCGTCAAAACTCCAGTAACTCTTTTATCTGTTCTGATCCCCCATGTCTTCCCAAATAATGGATTTGTGCACATGTAGTTTTACTACTTTCCAGAGAAAGTGTTTAAAAAAATAGTGGGTCCATTTCTTTCCTATTACCCCATTGTGAAAATAAAACATTTGGGAATAAAGCAACATTTTAGTGAAAAATCGTAACTTTCAGTCTTCACGACCCACTGTTATAACATTTTTGTGATGCACATGTGGGTCAAGATACTCAGAGGGCTCTGAAAATGCAATATAATGTTGCAATCTATTTAATCCATATTTGGACTCCAAAACACAAATAGTACTGCTTCCCGTCTAAGCCATGCTACATTCCTTTATAGCTATTAAAGGGAATCTGTCACTAGGATCAACCCTTTTATGCTGTCTATATGGGTATGTAGGACATACAGTGCCTTGTGAAAGTATTTGGTCCCCTTGATCTTTTCAACCTTTTCTGACATTTCAGGCTTCAAACATAAAGATAAAAATGTTAATGTTATGGTGAAGAATTAGCAACAAGTGGGACACAATTGTGAAGTTGAACAAAATTTATTGCTTATTTTCAACTTTTTAAAAAAATAAAAAACTGAAAAGCTATCGTCCCCTTTACTTTCAGTGCAGCAAACTCTCTCCAGAAGTTCATTGAGGATCTCTGAATGATCCAATGTTGTCCTAAATGACTGATGATGATGATAAATATAAGCTACCTGTGTGTAATCAAGTCTCCGTATAAATGCACCTGCTCTGTGATACTCTGTGCTCTGTATAAAGCACAGAGAGCATCATGAAGACCAAGGAACACAACAGGCAGGTCCGTGATACTGTTGTGGAGAAGTTTAAAGCTGGATTTGGTTACAAAAATATTTCCAATACTTTAAACATCCCAAGAAGCACTGTGCAAGCGATCCTATTGCAATGGAAGGAGTATCATACCACTGCAAATCTACCAAGACCGGGCCGTCCCTCGAAAATTTCATGTCAAACAAGGAGAAGACTGATCAGAGATGCAGCCAAGAGGCCCATGATCACTCTGGATGAACTGCAGAGCTCTACAAACAAAACAATTCCTAAAATGTTAGTTTATTGGATATACATTAAAAACGCTAAGTGTATGTATCTAGTGAAAAACTCAATAAAAAGTACCTAAGCCAGGCAATGCTTACTATGGGGAGTAGGTGAAAAAGGTAGCTCTAGAATGTGATCAAAATCTGCAGGGCCCTAAGAACTGACCCTACTTTGCCGCAGAGGTTGGCACCCTAAAATGCGGCAAATAGCGCCCCCGCGCACCGTCTACTCACCCTTGGAACCCTATGAGAATACCTGCTGTTACCAAATTATCCACAAACCACCAGTTTGACCAAAATTAGGTTAAATAACCAAGCTCCCAAAATAACAATTAATGTATCCACTACCACATACCGTTTATTTAATCGTATGAACGTATATCTTGCCATGATATAAAAATAAACACCAGGCAATAGACAATGATTGAAAAATACCAAAAGGATAAAAATCAGATTTTCTATGTAGGCAATAGCATTATCATTTACAGTATAGAAATCATTATTGTCACCAGGGTAAGGGGGCACTCCTCAACAATGTGCTGGATAGTTTGACGGACTGCTCCACAGTCACAGGTAGGAGTCAAATTTTCCCCACTTATACATAAGATCTGCAGAGTCGCCAGAGTATGTTCTGATACGATTTAGAGTAACCCATGTTTTCCTTGGTCGATTGAAGCCTGGTGGAGGGTTTTGTAAGTTAGGGAATGTTTGGAGCTCACCGTCTACTACACTGACCCAAAGTTCTCGCCATTTCTCCTCTAAATTGAAGTCTCGTTCATGCAAGGTGATTGCAGTTCGGATGGGTGGGTGTCTTGATTTCAATCACATACCACATACCGTACTAAGTCACAATGGCTCTAGTATGAAAAATCCATTCAAATAAATGGAGTCCCCAAATGAGGGTCATAGACATTAAATACAGGTCAAACATGTACAAAAACTAGTAAAAGAAAAAGAAAACTTTCTTTTTACATGTTATCCTCCAAAAAACGGCCTCAACGCATTTCTCCTGTGCTTCACAATCATCAGGAGGCCTGAATAGGGTGTAGATATCCCAAGATGATGTGGATACTAAGCATTGCCTGGCTTAGGTACTTTTTATGGAATTTTTCAGTATATACAGCCACTCCTGCAGGTTCCTCTCCGCTTCAGCTGACCGGCAGCCAGTGTTGCCATATTTTTGTAATACAGCAGAGCTGCAGCAAATGTGTTTGTAGGAGACAGCGTTCAGTCCTACTATTTTATGTTGGCTACATTTTTCACACTGGTAAAGCCTCCCTTTATTAAAAATAATTACCCTGAGGTAGATTTCCATGCTGATAAGTGTCTGGCCCATAGCCTGGAAGTCGTCTTGCACATATAAGAAAAACATGGATTTCTCTGGAATAAGACATTGAACTGCAGATATTATGGTGTCATTTTATAATTATATTCCACTTCCTATGACTATATGCCCATATAGATGACTTGGGTGGGGAGGGGGATTGATCCTACTGATTGCCTTTCAGTGAAGGCAGAACAAAATGCCTTGTCATGGAAATTGTCTTGTCTAAGGGGTACTTTGCACACTACGACATCGCAGCTGCGATGTCGGTGGGGTCAAATCGAAAGTGACGCACATTCGGCGTCGCTGTCGATATCGTAGTGTGTAAATCCTTTATGATACAATTAACGAGCGCAAAAGCGTCATAATCGTATCATCATTGTAGTGTCCGACATTTCTATAATGTAGCTGCAGCGACTGTACAATGTTGTTCCTCGTTCCTGCGGCAGCACACATCGCTGTGTGAGAAGCCGCAGGAGCGAGGAACATCAACTACCTGCGTCACCGTGGCTCACGCCGGCAATGAGGAAGGAAGGAGGTGGGCGGGATGTTTATGTCCCGCTCATCTCCGCCCCTCCACTTCTATTGGAAGCTTAGGAAGGAGGCGGGTCGCCGGCCAGAGCGACGTCGCAGGGCAGGAGAGTGCATGTGAAGCTGCCGTAGCGATAATGTTCGCTACGGCAGCTATCACAAGATATCGCTGCTGCAACGGGGGTGGGGACTATCGTGCTCAGCATCGCTACCATCGGCTTGCGATGTCGTAGTGTGCAAAGTACCCCTTAGTCTGGCTAACATACGTTCCTTTTGTACAAACAAATACGTTTTTAATTTTATTGTGAAAGCATTAGAAAATTCTGTATTATGTATATGTTGTATTTCAGATTTGCCCGAAGTTGATGGTCCTGAATCTCCTCTCGTGTCTTTCTCTTCACTGAGTCTTAGCAACGAACCATTAAGAGAAGCATCTCCAGTTCCAGTCCCGCCAGTCTCCCCTAGTTTGCCTCCTCCCGTTTCTGAGGCTGGATTGTTTCCATCAGCTCTTATTAGTAATGATACATCTGCTTTATTTCCTCTCCCAATTTTGCGGGATGAAATTATTGGTGATGAATTGGACCGCATCCTCGATTCTGTGCAATCATCCAATGGACTAAACATGGTGAGCTCAATGGGAATTAATATACATACTTTAGATTGATGTTCTATGTAGTATTTTTTTCAGATTTCCATTGTGCGGCTGTTTCCCTCAACGAGTTTGATTATGGAGACTGACATCACTCATTACTTTCTTTACTCCTCTGCATTATTTTTTCATGACATTTAAGAGTGATATTAGTTCTACATTTCCTTTTTGGATGCATTTGCCCATTTGATGCTTTTATAATAGTCACAGAAAACCACATTGCTGTTAATGTCTTCAGATTCCTGAGGATCATTTCCAATTATTTCTTCATTTTAACATTTACTGTGGAATGTAAGTGGAAAGTAAAAACACATGAGAATTAAATTGTCCAATCTGTTCTTCAGGCTGGTCTTTACTGGGTCGTCCATAACACCGGAGGTAATGGTGGAACTTAAGACACAGAATATAGGCCCCGATAGAAGTAATAATCACTTTGTAGAATCTTGCCGTGGCGTAATGAATTGTTGTAGTGCTGTGCTAAATATTCAGTTGAAAGGAACCGTTAAACCTAATTTATGTTGCCTCTATGAATAATCATAATCATGTTAAAAAATTATGAATAAAAATATTGCACGTTTGGATTACACTTTTGAGCACTAATACAACTTGTAATGGGTTTTCTACCAGATATATGCATTTTATGTTAATAGAATATACTATAAATATCTAGTTCTTGCTTTTTTTTTCACCACTTGGATAAAAGTAATACTAGACATGGGACATGGTTGGTATCTTGTACTCGTGCTGACTTGGTGAATCATATTGCCAGTGTCATGGAGTGACTAAGGGAAGTTGACATACGGCGCAACCACACAACAAAACAAGGGGTACACCGGTTACACAATAACAATGCTGGACTCTAGCGCTTGTGTAGTAAGGAGGAAGATGGGACACCTCCTGCTCTCGCCTGCAGCTGTAGCCTGCACGCCTAGCCAGTCCCTATACAGGTTCCGCATCGATCACTGTACAGGATACCTGATACCCTGGCAGACCTTGTAACAACCCTGGCTAGTGAGGTGGTAGGTGAAGAACACTAGCCTCACTGCTGCACTAATACAACACCAGGGAAAGGAAAGACAAACAGGGGATAACAACAAATGATAAGGTCCAACTCACGGCTGCAGTCAGAACCAGGACTGCAGCCTACACAGTTACTTGCGATAAGGGCTCCACCAGCTCCTTCCACCTCATGGCCTAGCATCCAAAGGGAATCAGAATAAACGACGACCTCTACTGTTAGAAGAGGATATATATAGGGACTAGGGGTGGTACCAAACCAGAAGCACCTGAGGAGAGGTTAATAAGAATAACCTGACAGTAACCCTTTGCTTGCCAAAGGAAAGGAAGCTACATTTAATATAAAGCAATGAAAGACTAGCCCTGAGCCTGTCACTACTCTCATACTGCAGAGAGACGGCCGTGAGAGCCAGGTCAGTTTTACCATATGGTGAACACAGTAAATAAAAAAAAAAAACTTGAAAAACAATCATGGAATTGCACTTTATGTTTGGAATTTCACCACTTTTGGGATTTTTTTTCCCTGTTTTCCAGTACAGTATGGGGCAAAATGAATGATGTCATTCAAAAGTACAACTTGTCCCGAAAAAAAAAAAACAAGCCCTCGTATGACTATATTGATGGAAAAATAAAAACGTTATGACTCTTGGAAGAAGTGAAAATGGAAAATCGCTTGGGGGGAGAGAGGGGTTGAAAGCTTTGTTCTTTGAGCCATTTTTCCATTTTGCTTGCAGTGGGATTACTTTGAAAAGATGTATATGCTCCCCTCAGTTTAATAGAAGCTTCAGTTTATTTCTTCATCGTTCCTTATGGGAGACCCAGACCATGGGGTGTATAGCTTCTGCCTCCGGAGGACACACAAAGTACTACACTCAAAACGTGTAGCTCCTCCCTCCGGGCTATATACACCCCCTGGATGACAATCTAACCAGTTCAATGCTTTGTGTTTCAGGAGGTCACACACACACATGCATTCTCTGATTTTTTTCATTTTTAAGATTTTGTTTTAAAGATATGGAAGAAAAGCGGGTCCAATCTGGACTCCCGGCATGTCCCTTCACACCCCACTGTGTCGGCGGTGCTGTTAAGGTTGACTTTGCAAGGCTGGAGCCTTCACATGCCGCGCTCCTTCAACATCCTTTTCAGGCTCTGGTTTGAAGTGGGAGCCATCACGGTCCTCTCTGCTGTGCAGGAGACCGGTCTCCATCTGCAGCCCTGTCAGGTTCCTGCTGGACGGAGCATTTGACCTTCCCTCAGGGACATGGCCCTGCGTCTCAAAAGCTAAGTATTGAGACGTTTTTCAGGGGTCCCGGGTACTTTTATTGAGGGGAGAGTATGTTTGTTGTCTTTTACTGTAATTCCGGCCGGATCTCGGTGTTTTTCCGGAGAACCGCGCCGGGGGTGCCTGCTCGTCGGCCGCATGTTAGAAATCTAGGCCCCGGCTTCAGTTTGGGCCTAGTTTCGGTTTCGGCTTCCCTGCATGTCATTCATGCAGATGCATAGCGTGGCGCCGCCCACCGGCCGGCCAGCAGAGGGGAGGACACTCCTTTCTGTGGAGATGTTCCCTCCCCTGTATCTCTCCTTGGCCCTCCGGTTTCCCGCTCTTGGGCTTCTCCCCGCCCCCCTCCTCCTTCCAGCGCCATTTTCTCAGCGTTCTTACACTGATCGGCGCTGGATGCTACAGCTGCTGCTTTTGGGAAAGGCTGACGCTTCACTGGGGGTCTGAGCTGTGGAATCCGGAGGGCACACAGAGAGCGGTCTGGTAAGCCTCAACCTCTGGTTGTGGGCTTTTCTTTGTCGCTCCATTGGGAGACCCAGACAATTGGGTGTATAGGCTATGCCTCCGGAGGCCGCACAAAGTATTACACTTAAAAGTGTTAAGCCCCTCCCCTTCTGCCTATACACCCCCCGTGCTCCCACGGGCTCCTCAGTTTTTTGCTTTGTGCGAAGGAGGTCAGACACGCACGCACAGCTCCACAGATTGGTCAGCAGCAGCTGCTGACTATATCGGATGGAAGAAAAGTGGGCCCATATAGGGCCCCCAGCATGCTCCCTTCTCACCCCACTCTTGTCGGCGGTGTAGTTAAGGTTGAGGTATCCATTGCGGGTACGGAGGCTGGAGCCCACATGCTGCTTTCCTTCCCCATCCCCCTCAGGGCTCTGGTGAAGTGGGATCCTATCGGTCTCCAGGCACTGAGACCGTGCTTCATCCACAACTCCTGGGAGACTGCTGGATAGGAGCCGGGTATCGTTCAGGGACATGGCCCTGCTACTTGGAGGTACTCTGTGTCCCCGTGGGGACCGCGCACAGCAACACTCCAGCATTGCTGGGTGTGCTAGTGCACCGGGGACCGCGGCGCTGACCGGGTTAATATGTGCCATTACACACTCAGCGCTGCTGAGTGTGTTTATGTATAGGGACTGCCGCACTAACCGCCGCTGCCAGGGAAACACTGCGGCGCGGCTGGGACTTGTAGTGCGCCGGGGACTTTCGCGCCGGCCGCGCTTTTACGGCGGCCGCGTTTATTACTAGAGTCCCCGGCTTTTTGCGGCCTAGTTTCCTTTCCTCCCGCCCACAGCCCTGACAGGCAGGGGAAGGGCGGGACGCTGCACAGAACGAGCAGCACTGAGGGCTGGAGCATGCTTTGCATACTCCACTCCCCTCACTGTGCACAGTGCAGGCACCAGCTCCCGCTCTTTCTGAGCCACGCCCACGGCTCCCACCTCTCCTCAGGACGCCGGCAGCCATTCCTGTCAGCTCCTTGGACGCTACAGAGGGGGACAAAGTCTGGGAGACTCAGGCAGGGACTCTGGTGGCCTCACAACCGCTTTAAGCGGGTGGTAAGCAGCACCTGTGGTGCTAGCCCCATTGTGCAGTAGTGTAACATTATATGTTTATGGTATACATATTTTACACTGTATGGTGCACAGTTGATTTCTGGCTATATACCCTATTGTGTTGCTCAGGGAAGATAATAGCATGGCGCCCACGAAAGGCAGGGGTGCCAAAACACAGGCTTATTATGCTGCCTGCGCCGCATGTATGACCCCGCTACCGGCAGGTTCCACTGACCCTCATTGTGTGCACTGTTCGGCCCCTGTGGCACTTACTCAGCTAGAGCCTCTGCTAAGGGGGGCCCAGGGGGAGCCACCTGCTGACACTGTTCAGGTGACGGGGACAGAGTTTGCAAAACTCTCTGAGACTATGGCTAAGATACTAGAAGCCTTGCAGTCCAGGCCGGTATCTCAGCACAGGGACTCTGTTGAATCTTTGTCCCCTGGCCCACCTCAGTTGGACCAACAATGTCCTCCTGGGGTGTCTCATGGATCCCAGGCTGAGGGTTCTGACACAGACCCCAGCCCCAGACCGACTAAGCGAGCTCGCTTGACAATTCCCTTGACATCCTCATATTGTTCAGGGTCTCAGCGGGGGGAATCTCTAGTTGATTATGCGGACACAGCTGATCAGGATTCTGATCCTGAGGCCGCTCTCAATCTTGATACTCCGGACGGGGACGCCATAGTGAACGACCTTATTGCGTCCATCAATCGTATGTTGGATATTTCTCCCTCGGCTCCTCCGGTGGAGGAGTCGGCTTCACAGCAGGAGAAATTCCGTTTCAGGTTTCCCAAGCGTACACCGAGTATGTTTCTGGACCACTCTGATTTCAGAGAGGCAGTCCAGAATCACCATGCTTGTCCAGATAAGCGTTTTTCTAAGCGCCTTAAGGATACACGTTATCCCTTTCCCCCTGACGTGGTCAAAAGTTGGGCTCAGTGTCCCAAAGTGGATCCTCCAATCTCCAGACTGGCAGCTAGATCCATACTTGCAGTGGAAGACGGGGCTTCACTCAAAGATGCCACTGACAGGCAGATGGAGCTCTGGTTGAAATCCATCTATGAAGCTATCGGCGCTTCTTTTGCCCCAGCATTCGCAGCCGTATGGGCGCTGCAAGCTATCTCAGCAGGTCAAGCGCAAATCGACGCAGCCACACGCACGTCCGCGCCACAGGTGGCGTCCATAACCACACAGACTTCGGCATTTGCGTCTTACGCTATTAATGCTGTTCTGGACTCTGCGAGCCGTACGGCGGTTGCAGCCGCCAATTCGGTGGTACTCCGCAGGGCCTTGTGGCTACGGGAATGGAAGGCAGATTCTGTTTCCAAAAAGCGCTTAACCAGTTTGCCAATTTCTGCCAACCGATTGTTTGGCGAGCGTTTGGATGAAATCATCAAACAATCCAAGGCAAAGGATACATCCTTACCCCAGCCCAAACCGAAAATACCCCAACAGAGGAGGGGGCAGTCGAGTTTTCGGTCCTTTCGGGGCGCGGGCAGGTCTCAATTCTCCTCGTCCACAAGGCCTCAGAAAGATCAAAGGAACTCTGATGCATGGCGGTCTAAGTCACGTCCTAAAAAGGCCACCGGAGGTGCCGCTACCAAAGCGGCTTCCTCATGACTTTCGGCCTCCCCACTCCGCATCTTCGGTCGGTGGCAGGCTCTCCCGCTTTTGCGACACTGGCTGCCACGGGTAAAAGACCGTTGGGTGAGAGACATTCTGTCTCGCGGTTACAAGATAGAGTTCACCTCTCGTCCCCCGACTCGATTCTTAAGAAGGAGTGGTGGTCCCTGTTCCTATTCAGCAACAGGGTCACGGTTTTTACTCCAACTTGTTTGTGGTCCCAAAGAAGGACGGGTCTTTCCGTCCTGTCCTGGACCTGAAACTTCTCAACAAACACGTAAAGACCAGGCGGTTCCGGATGGAATCCCTCCGCTCCGTCATCGCCTCAATGTCCCAAGGAGATTTCCTTGCATCGATCGATATCAAGGATGCATATCTCCACGTACCGATTGCTCCAGAGCACCAGCGCTTCTTGCGCTTCGCCATAGAAAACGAACACCTGCAGTTCGTGGCACTGCCGTTCGGCCTAGCAACAGCCCCACGGGTTTTCACCAAGGTGATGGCTACTGTAGTTTCGGGTAGATCATCAATTTTCCAAAGTCAAATCTGACACCGGCCCAATCGCTGACATATCTTGGCATGGAGTTTCATACCCTCTCAGCGATAGTGAAGCTTCCACTGATCAAGCAGCGGTCACTATAGACAGGGGTACAATCTCTCCTTCAAGGCCAGTCACACCCCTTGAGGCGCCTCATGCACTTCCTGGGGAAGATGGTGGCAGCAATGGAGGCAGTTCCGTTCGCGCAGTTTCACCTGCGTCCACTTCAATGGGACATCCTACGCAAATGGGACAGGAAGCCGACGTCCCTCGACAGGAACGTCTCCCTCTCTCAGGCGACCAAAGCTTCCCTTCGGTGGTGGCTTCTTCCCACTTCATTATCGAAGGGGAAATCCTTCCTACCCCCATCCTGGGAGGTGGTCACGACGGACGCGAGTCTGTCAGGGTGGGGAGCGGTTTTTCTCCACCACAGGGCTCAGGGTACGTGGACCCAGCAAGAGTCCTCGCTTCAGATCAATGTGCTGGAAATACGGGCAGTGTATCTTGCCCTGAAGGCGTTCCAGCAGTGGCTGGAAGGCAAGCAGATCAGAATTCAGTCGGACAATTCCACAGCGGTGGCATACATCAATCACCAAGGCGGCACACGCAGTCGGCAAGCCTTCCAGGAAGTCCGGCGGATTTTGATGTGGGTGGAAGCCACGGCCTCCACCATCTCTGCAGTTCACATTCCAGGCGTGGAAAACTGGGAAGCAGATTATCTCAGTCGCCAGGGCATGGACGCAGGGGAATGGTCCCTTCACCCGGACGTGTTTCAGGAGATCTGTTGCCGCTGGGGGGTGCCGGACGTCGACCTCATGGCGTCCCGGCACAACAACAAGGTACCGGTGTTCATGGCACGGTCTCAAGATCCCAGAGCTCTGGCGGCAGACGCCTTAGTTCAGGATTGGTCGCAGTTTCAGCTCCCTTATGTGTTTCCTCCGCTGGCACTGTTGCCCAGAGTGTTACGCAAGATCAGGGCCGACTGCCGCCGCGTCATCCTCGTCGCTCCAGACTGGCCGAGGCGGTCGTGGTACCCGGATCTGTGGCATCTCACGGTCGGCCAACCGTGGGCACTACCAGACCGACCAGACTTGCTATCTCAAGGGCCGTTTTTCCATCTGAATTCTGCGGCCCTCAACCTGACTGTGTGGCCATTGAGTCCTGGATCCTAGCGTCTTCAGGGTTATCTCAAGACGTCATTGCCACTATGAGACAGGCTAGGAAACCAACATCCGCCAAGATCTACCACAGGACGTGGAAAATTTTCCTGTTGTGGTGCTCTGCTCAGGGTTTTTCTCCCTGGCCTTTTGCCTTGCCCACTTTTCTGTCCTTCCTTCAATCTGGACTGGAAAAGGGTTTGTCGCTCGGCTCCCTTAAGGGACAAGTCTCAGCGCTTTCTGTGTTTTTCCAGAAGCGCCTAGCCAGACTTCCACAGGTACGCACGTTCCTGCAGGGGGTTTGTCACATCGTTCCTCCTTACAAGCGGCCGTTAGAACCCTGGGATCTGAACAGGGTGCTGCTGGTTCTTCAGAAACCACCATTCGAGCCAATGAGAGATATTTCTCTCTCACGCCTTTCGCAGAAAGTGGTTTTTCTAGTAGCAGTCACTTCACTTCGGAGAGTGTCTGAGCTAGCAGCGCTGTCGTGCAAAGCCCCTTTCCTGGTTTTTCACCAGGACAAGGTGGTTCTGCGTCCGGTTCCGGAATTTCTCCCTAAGGTGGTATCCCCCTTTCATCTCAATCAGGATATCTCCTTACCTTCTTTTTGTCCTCATCCAGTTCACCAATGTGAAAAGGATTTGCACTTGTTAGATCTGGTGAGAGCACTCAGACTCTACATTTCTCGTACGGCGCCCCTGCGCCGCTCGGATGCACTCTTTGTCCTTGTCGCTGGCCAGCGTAAAGGGTCACAGGCTTCCAAATCAACCTTGGCTCGGTGGATCAAGGAGCCAATTCTCGAAGCCTACCGTTCGGCTGGGCTTCCAGTTCCCTCAGGGCTGAAGGCCCATTCTACCAGAGCCGTGGGCGCGTCCTGGGCTTTGAGGCACCAGGCTACGGCTCAGCAGGTGTGTCAGGCGGCTACCTGGTCGAGCCTGCACACTTTCACGAAACACTATCAGGTGCATACCTATGCTTCGACGGATGCCAGCCTAGGTAGATGAGTCCTTCAGGCGGCGGTTGCCCACCTGTAGGAAGAGGCCGTTTTACGGCTCTCTTACAAGGTATTATTTTACCCACCCAGGGACTGCTTTTGGACGTCCCAATTGTCTGGGTCTCCCAATGGAGCGACAAAGAAGAAGGGAATTTTGTTTACTTACCGTAAATTCCTTTTCTTCTAGCTCCAATTGGGAGACCCAGCGCCCGCCCCTGTTTTTTTGTGTACACATGTTGTTCATGTTGAATGGTTTCAGTTCTCCGATATTCCTTCGGATTGAAGTTACTTTAAACCAGTTTTTAATTCTTTTCCTCCTTCTTGCTTTTGCACCAAAACTGAGGAGCCCGTGGGAGCACGGGGGGTGTATAGGCAGAAGGGGAGGGGCTTAACACTTTTAAGTGTAATACTTTGTGCGGCCTCCGGAGGCATAGCCTATACACCCAATTGTCTGGGTCTCCCAATTGGAGCTAGAAGAAAAGGAATTTACGGTAAGTAAACAATATTCCCTTCTTTATTATACACTCTCAGGGCATTCTACAGGAGTGTATTCTTGCTGCAGAGCCTCCACCTCAGCAGCATGTCTGTCACTAGGAGCAAGGCTGCAAAGCTGTACGCTATATGCACTGCTTGTAAGCTCATTCTGCCAGAGCCAAGCACATACCCACATTGTGATGCCTGCTCTAACATGGTGGTCCCTCAGCCTAGAGCCTCCTCAGGGGTTCCCCCGGCCGCTCCAGCCCCGGTGACTGATCCCCCGGCCTGGGTAGCATCTTTTTCCAGAGCTATTTCCCAGTCTTTTGCCGACTCTATGGGACAACTGTCCCGGACACTGCTGACCATGCATCAGCCTCCTTCTCAGGCCGCCTCTGTTGCTCCGAGCTCTGCAGAGCCCTCAGAGCATGTTCTAGGACCCCGTCCTCCTAAACGGAGACGCAGGGACCCTTCTCCTTCCTCGTCCCACGGCTCTGATTCACGGGCCGAGGTGCAGGGCGAGGAGGTTACTTTTACTGTGGGTTCAGACGCTAGCTCTAGGTACCCCATTGCCTTGTCTGAGGATGATGCGGATGTCAGTGACTTGATTGCGTCCATTAACTCCGTTCTGAACCTCACTCCACCAGTGTCAGAGGAACCAGCCTCTCTGGTGGAGATACATCAGTTTGCCTCACCTAAGAAAGCTCGGAGTACGTTTTTTAACCACTCCAGTTTTCAGGCCACTGTCACCAAACCCAGGGCCTGTCCTGACAAACGCTTTCCAAAGCGTAGTTCTGATGACCGTTTTCCCTTTCCACCAGATGTGGTGAAGGAGTGGGCTCAGTCCCCAAAGGTAGACCCTCCGGTTTCTAGAATCTCAGCCCGCACAGTCGTAGCGGTGGCCGATGGCACCTCTCTCAAGGATCCCACTGACCGCCAGGTTGACCTTCTGGCCAAGTCTGTATATGAGGCGGCAGGAGCCTCCTTCTCCCCGTCTTTTGCGGCAGTGTGGGCTCTTAAGGCAGTCTCTGCCTCTCTGGCGGAGATACATTCCCTCACCAGGGACTCTATGCCTGAGATGGAGGCCTTAACTTCTCAGGCTTCGTCTTTTTCATCCTACGCCATGTCTGCCATTCTGGAGGCTTCTCACCGCATGGCGGTGGCCTCCGCTAACTCTCTCGCGATCCGCAGGATCTTGTGGCTTCGAGAGTGGAAAGCAGACGCTTCTTCTAAGAAGTACCTTGCGGGCCTCCCTTTTGCTGGGTCCCGGCTGTTTGGTGAACAACTGGATGAAATAATTAAGGAAGCTACTGGAGGGAAGAGTACTTCCTTGCCACAAGCTAAAGCCAAGAGACCTGTCCAGGGCAGGAACCAATCGAGGTTTCGTTCCTTTCGTTCCTCTAACTGGTCAGCCTCTAAGCCCTCAGCCTCGTCCACTACCGCAGCCAAGGATCGTAAACCCATCTGGCGCGCAAAGCCGCGTCCTCAGAAGTCCGGAGGAGCCGCTGCCACTAAGGCAGCCCCCTCTTGACTATCTGGCTGCGCCAGCAACGTCCTTGGTCGGTGGCAGGCTCTCCCGCTTTGGCGACGTGTGGTTTCAACACGTCTCCGATCAGTGGGTGCGGGATATCATCTCCCACGGCTACAGGATAGAATTTTCTTCCAGCCCGCCAAACAGATTTTTTCTGTCCACCCCCCCTGCTCCAAAGCCGCCGCCTTCTCTCAGGCCGTGGCATCCCTGCAGGCCAACGGTGTTATTGTTCCGGTTCCCGCTCGGGAACGGTTCAGAGGTTTCTACTCCAACCTCTTTCTAGTCCCCAAGAAGGACGGTTCCTTCCGGCCCATCCTGGATCTCAAGCTTCTCAACAAGCATGTTCAGGTGCGGCGTTTTCGCATGGAGTCTCTGAGATCGGTCATTGCATCAATGACCCAAGGAGATTTTCTGGCATCCATCGACATCAGAGATGCCTATCTGCACGTGCCTATCGCGGTTTCACACCAGCGTTGGCTCCGCTTTGCAATCGGAGAGGAACATTTCCAATTCGTGGCTCTCCCCTTCGGGTTAGCCACGGCCCCTCGTGTTTTCACCAAGGTCATGGCAGCAGTGGTTGCGGTCCTGCACCTTCAGGGGTTGGCAGTAATCCCCTACCTGGACGACCTTCTAGTCAAGGCCTCATCCAGGGCAGACTGCCAGCGGAGTGTCTCGCTCACTCTCGCCACGCTTGTTCAGTTCGGGTGGCTTGTCAACCTGCCCAAGTCCACTCTGACCCCGACCCAGGGGCTTCTGTACCTAGGAATGCAATTCGAGACTCTGCCGGCACTTGTGAAGTTGCCCTTGGTCAAACAGCAGTCCCTTCAGCTAGCGGTGCGCTCTCTGCTGAGGCACCGCCGTCATTCCATCAGACACCTCATGCAGGTGCTGGGTCAGATGGTGGCGTCAATGGAAGCGGTTCCATTTGCACAGTTCCATATGCGTCCCCTGCAGTTGGACATTCTCCGCTGTTGGAACAAGCGGACCTCTTCCCTGCACAAGCTAGTGGCTCTGTCGCCACAGACCAGGAGCTCTCTTCAGTGGTGGCTTCGGCCCCTCTCTCTGTCACAGGGACGCTCCTTCCTGACTCCGTCCTGGGTGATTCTCACCACAGATGCCAGCCTCTCCGGTTGGGGAGCAGTTTTTCTCCATCACCGAGCACAGGGTACTTGGACTCCGTCCGAATCAGCCCTCCCGATCAATGTGCTGGAGATCAGAGCTGTGTTTCTAGCTCTCCTAGCCTTGCACCACCTGTTGGCGGGCAGGCACATTCGAGTCCAGTCGGACAACGGTTGCCTACATCAATCACCAGGGCGGAACTCGCAGCCGTCTGGCGATGTTGGAGGTTCAACGAATCCTCCAGTGGACGGAGGACTCCAAGTCCACCATATCAGCAGTCCACATCCCAGGCGTAGAAAACTGGGAGGCCGATTATCTCAGCCGTCAAACCGTGGACAGCGGCGAGTGGGCCCTACACCCGGCAGTCTTCAGGTCAATCTGCCGCAAGTGGGGTACTCCGGAAGTGGATCTAATAGCATCCCGGCACAACAACAAGGTTCCGGTTTACGTGGCTCGCTCCCACGATCCTCAGGCCTTCGCAGCGGATGCGCTGGTTCAGGATTGGTCCCAGTTCCGTCTGGCTTACGTGTTTCCCCCGCTAGCTCTCTTGCCCAGGGTTCTGCGCAAGATCAGAATGGAGGGCCGTCAGGTCATAATCATTGCTCCGGACTGGCCCAGGCGAGCTTGGTACCCAGACCTGCTCCGCCTGTCTGTAGAGGTGCCGTGGCATCTCCCAGACCGCCCAGACCTTCTCTCTCAAGGTCCGTTTTTCCGCCAGAATTCTGCGGCTCTCAGATTGACGGCGTGGCTCTTGAGTCCTGGATCCTGACGGCTTCAGGTATTCCCTCTGAGGTCATCTCCACTATGACTCAGGCTCGGAAGTCTTCTTCGGCTAAGATTTATCACAGGACTTGGAGGATCTTCCTGTCTTGGTGTCGCTCTTCCGACCATGCTCCTTGGCCGTTCTCCTTGCCGACCATCCTGTCTTTTCTACAGTCTGGTCTACAGCTAGGACTGTCCCTCAATTCCCTCAAAGGACAGGTGTCGGCTCTGTCGGTATTATTCCAGCAGCGTATCGCCCGACTGGCTCAGGTGCGCACCTTCATGCAGGGCGCAGCTCACATCATTCCTCCTTACCGGCGGCCTTTGGATCCCTGGGACCTTAATCTGGTCCTCACGGCCTTACAGAAACCCCCCTTTGAGCCTCTTAGGGAGGTTCCCTTGTTTAGACTTTCACAGAAAGTTGTTTTTCTAGTAGCCATAACTTCTCTCAGGAGAGTTTCTGATTTGGCTGCGCTCTCTTCGGAATCCCCCTTTTTGGTGTTTCACCAAGACAAGGTGGTTCTTCGTCCAACTCCGGACTTTCTCCCTAAGGTGGTGTCTTCTTTCCACCTTAACCAGGACATTTCATTGCCCTCTCTTTGTCCGGCCCCTGTGCATCGCTTTGAGAAGGCGTTGCACACCTTGGATTTGGTGCGGGCGCTCCGAATCTATGTGTCACGCACCGCCGTTTTTAGGCGGTGCACCTCACTTTTTGTGCTAACCACGGGTCAGCGCAAGGGTCTCTCTGCTTCTAAACCGACCCTGGCTCGTTGGATTAGGTCGGCTATCGCCGATGCCTACCAGTGTTCTCAGGTGCCTCCCCCGCCGGGGATTAAGGCGCACTCGACCAGAGCTGTCGGTGCCTCCTGGGCTTTCAGGCACCAGGCTACGGCTCAGCAGGTTTGTCAGGCTGCCACTTGGTCCAGTCTGCACACTTTTTCGAAGCACTACCAAGTGCATGCTCATGCTTCGGCAGATGCGAGCTTGGGCAGACGCATCCTTCAGGCGGCTGTCGCCCATTTGTGAAGTTAGGTTTTGCCTACTTCTCAGTTTGGTTTATTTCCCACCCATGGACTGCTTTGGAACGTCCCATGGTCTGGGTCTCCCATAAGGAACGATGAAGAAAAAGAGAATTTTGTTTACTTACCGTAAATTCTTTTTCTTATAGTTCCGACATGGGAGACCCAGCACCCTCCCTGTTGCCTGTTGGCAGTTTTTGTTCCGTGTGTTTTCACTGGCTGTTGTTGTAGACAGAGTTCCGGTTTTTCCGAGTTTTACTCTATCTCTACTTATGGGTGGATGTCCTCCTTCAGCTTTTGCACTGAACTGGTTAGATTGTCATCCAGGGGGTGTATATAGCCCGGAGGGAGGAGCTACATGTTTTGAGTGTAGTACTTTGTGTGTCCTCCGGAGGCAGTAGCTATACACCCCATGGTCTGGGTCTCCCATGTCGGAACTATAAGAAAAAGAATTTACGGTAAGTAAACAAAATTCTCTTTTTTTTGTATATTCTCTTTAGTGAGTATTGTGCATCTATGCTAATCCCATACTTTTGTTTTAAAGGGAACCAACCAGCAAGATTTCCATATATTAAGTAAAGCCAGTGCTATACTGGTGCTAGGATGCTGAATGTAAGCATAGCTTTTGTTCAGAGATTGGATATACCGTATTATTTCAGAAATATGTGCAAGTTAAGTTCCAGCATTGCACTGCTATTTGATTGACAGGTGCAACAGAAAGGGAATAAATGTGTCGAGTCTTGCTTATCTATCCCCCCAACCCTCTCTGCCTGCCTGGCTGCCTTCCTACCCCTGTCACCGTCATAGACGATAATTCCGGCGCAGGCAGACAGGGGCGGGAATAGATAGCAAGACCCAACCCATATATTACCTTCCTGTTGCACCTGTCAATCAAATAGCAGTGCATTGCTGGAACTTTACTTGCACATATTTCTGAAATAAAACAGCCAATATCTGAAGAATAGGTATGCTTACATTCAGCATCCTAGCGTCAGTTTAGCAGTGGCTTTACTTTTATATATGAAAATCCTGCTGATTGGTTCCCTTTAAAGACTGATCAATAAATATTGGTTTTATGAATGGTGAGTGCTACTTTGTTTTTCATCTTCATATATTAATGGATAAAAACATTTCTGCTTTGCAGAACATGTAGGGTACAGGACATAAGTGCTCAAATATTAGCCATTGTGAAGAAATATTGATTTAGAGCCAATATCAAGATTGTTTTTAGGCAACTTATTAGGTTTAACGGTCCTTGAAGTAGTACATGTGAGAAGTTAAATCTGACTCCCTTCCCTATATGTCTGTCCCCTTCATGTCTAAATTAAATACCTACAAAAATACACTAGTGGAGTGTGTTCACCCAAATGATTCTTTCATTGCAGCCAATAAGAACTTATTTTCTCATATGTTTCCTTCAACTAACAGATTTGTTTTTTTCCACATGCTTTCATCGAATACCAATTTGCACCCAATATATTTTATAGTTACTAGGGATAGGCAAACCCAAACTGTAAAGTTTGGGGTTTGTACCGGACACCTAGTGTTTGGGCCTTGAACGCGAACACTGACTTTTCACGAAAGTCTGTGTCTGAGTTTGGATGAAGAAAAAAGTTTAAAATGCTGCAGTGCAGCCAATCGACATGCTTTATGACATGCGGAAGATGCCAGGATGCTGCTGGGAACAAACTAAATAAACAATAAAAAAAAATGACGTTGGGTCCCCCCTTTTTTGATAATTAGCGCAGGTAAAGCAGACAGCTGTGAGCTGCAGCCCTTAGCTGTCTGCTTTATCTTGGCTGGTTATAAAAAAAAAAAACAATTTAAAAAAAATGGCGAGGTGCCCCCCTAAGTTTCATAACTGGCAAAGGTAAAGCAGACAACTTGGGGCTAGTGTTATCAGGCAGGGAAGGCCCATGGTTATTTGGCCCTTCTGAGCCTAAAAATAGCAGCCCTCAGCCACCTCAGAAGTGGTTGAGAAGTAGCGTTTTGCCCAGCATTCCTGATTGCACTGGTGTGGTGGCAATTGGGGTAATATTTTTGTGGTGTAAGTCAGCTGTGAATTGACAGCTGGCATCAAGCCCAGTGGTTAGTAATGGAGAGTCATCTATCAGATACCCCCCATTACTAACTCAATAAGTGTAAAGTAAAAACAAATCACACACACTGGAAAAAAGACCCCCACCCCCACTGCCTTGTTTGCTAATTTATTATTTAAAAAGAAATTCGACATAATCCAAAGGTGTAATGTCTCACAACAGTTATTGAATCCTATGGAGTCTCTCATGAGCGTGAGAAATTCCAGGTCTGCCGCTGACCGCGAGTGACCTATGGAAGTCGTGCACATTACACTTTTAGATTGTCGGAACTTCGAGGATTTCTCTTTAGTTAATAAATTGTTCAATCAGGGAGAGTGGGGGAGTCTTTATTCAAATAAACTATTTTTTTTCAGTATGTGGTTTTTTTTTTTTAACCTTACATTTACCGGGTTAGTAATGGCGCTGTCTGATAGACGCCTCTCAATTAATAACCCCTGGGCGGCTTGATGCCAGCTGTCATTTCACAGCTGATATCAACTCCAAAATGATTACCCCAATTGCCACCGCACCAGTGCAATTGGGAGGAGCGGGGCAAAGTGCAAGAATTGGTTCATTTAATGGATAATTCACTTCTGCGGTGGCTACTGGCTGCTATTTTAAGGCTGGGAAGAGCCAAATAAACATGCGCCTTCCCAGCCTGATAATACCAAGCTTTCTCTTGGCTGGTTATAAAAAATAGGGGGGACTCAACATAATGTTTTGTTTTATTGATTCCTACCAACATTTGTTTGCAGGGCAATTGTTCTGCTCTTACCCCCATATTGCTTCTTTTTTGCAGACCCCTTAGCCCTTATTGCGACCATTTTACAGCACTTAAATTTGGGTCATGACAGCCAGGGTTGATCTGATGACCCCTGTGCCTACCATCATGTTTTTCTTGTGATTTCTGCTATACC
Organism: Anomaloglossus baeobatrachus; assembly: GCF_048569485.1. Taxonomy (NCBI): domain Eukaryota; kingdom Metazoa; phylum Chordata; class Amphibia; order Anura; family Aromobatidae; genus Anomaloglossus; species Anomaloglossus baeobatrachus. Next base: position 226,916,208 of record NC_134359.1, on the reverse strand, counting down.
GAACAGTACTGATGCACTCTTCTGTATAGCTCGGACGATCGCAGCTTCAAATTCTCTAAGGGGACAAGTAAATGCAAAAATAATAATAAAAAAAAAAGTCTTTAAAAATCTGAAGAAAAAAAAAAAAAAGAGTTCCAATCACCCTCCTTTTGCCCCATTAAAAATAAAGCAATAAAATACACATATTTGGTATCACTGTTTTCAGAAATGTCTAATCTATTAAAATATAAAATAAATTATTCAATTATTCCGATCCATTAATGGTGTAACGAGAAATAATCAAAGTGCCAAAATGATTAACATTTATATAAAGAAATAATTTTGAATATTTGCTTTTGGGCTCCCTGTTCTTTGACAAAACCGCGCCGCTGCTTATAAATAATGCAGATGGAGGTGACATTGTTCAATGTAACCTGATATCAGGTGACTGTAGTTTCTCATTGCTTTATTACTGGCCACCAAAGAAAAAAAAAAGCCTGATAAATGTATGTGATGATCTGTTTCAGACTAGCAGTGCTATAGGAGTTAGCGGCAGATTGAATGACTTTTCAGGACTGGAACCACCTTCAATATTCCAGAGTTATCCATTCCCCCCGATGATAGCACCCAGCCTGGACAGCTTTTCTATGAACCCCCTTCCTATGAAGAGCTCTCAAAGAGGTAACTTTAAACACATGCATAAATAAACTATGAAGAATAAGAAGATATACATTATATTTCTATTGTTATGTATGTTTTCTAACTTATTTATTTTTTTCCATCTTTTCAGATATTTCTGTATTAGATCAGTTCAATGGAATACCCTCTACTCCGTTTTCTGTGAGTATTTTTTTAAGTTTTATGTAGTAAACAGAACTTGTATGTGTAATATATAGATAGATATATACATTTTGTATGTATCTATGAATAATATCTAGCCTCTAATATTCCATGTAGTCTGAGAATTTGGCACAAAATTGCAATACAAATGTGATTTTGTCGTCAGATTTTGCAATATAAGCTACATACATGGTATCACTTATACTTGACGAAGCTGGAGTACTAACTTTGAAAATTTGTTAGAATGGTTTTATAACGCATTTTTAAACGTTTTCCTGCTTGATATTAAAATAATCTAGAGCAGGGTTTATGAAATGCTAGTTCTAATATCAGCATTATGCATCCAGACATGAAAAAGTCTCATCAGCCTTGTCTGGTACCATGGAAAAAGATCACTAGTAGTACCAATCTGCATGGGTTCATATTGACCCCATGGTACCAGACAAAGGTTAATGTATGTTGTCACATTCGCAGAATCTGGTGACATATCAACTTTAAAGGGGGTGTCGGGAATTGAGGAAAAAAAAAAGGTCTGTCTTAAAGGGAATCTGTCAGCAGGTTTTTGCTACCTCATCTGACAGCACCATCATGTCGGCAAGGAGATTCTGAATCCAACGGTGTATCACATAGATTACTGGGTGCAGCCGTTCTCACACAATCCAATAATTGAGTTTTAAGCATGTAGAAGAGCCCATGGAGCTGTCCCTACCCACACAAGGCCCTTCATAGAGATTGTACATTCACTGTGAGGTTTCAATCACAGTCGGGGGAGGGGGGGGGGGTTGGACTGCTCTGCACATGAGTTTCTAGCCCTGTAATGTTAATCACATGGTAATATAACCATTAGTTTAAGCAAACAATTGCACACACAAAGATAAGAAAGGCCTAGTTGCTTTTTGTTTTTAACTCCTACATGCTGTCCCCAGCATATATAGGAAAAACCTGCTGACCGATTCCCTTTAAGAGTCTGCTGTTTCCATATTCTACAGGTAAATGATTCCCAATACTTCCTCCAGTTGGAAAGTCCTAAAGATTTTTCTGGGTCACAGAAGGCAGCACATCTGTTAGAATGTGTTAATGGGGAGCCATCTACTATGACCAATATCAGTAACTGTGTAAAGAGCGTCAATCCCCTGGAAGATACCCATGAGTTCAAACAGGCCTGCCAGCTGTGCTTTACCAAAGCAGGTAAGATAATTACATTGAAAACCTTCTTTCATGATCCATAATCCAAACTTTTCAGGCCTTCCCTTTAAACGGACAGGCTGTTTTATTAACTTAAAGGGGTTTTCTCATGAGCAAAGTACATTTTAATCAATAGATCTTGGAATAACAAGTTTCACAATTGATGTGTTTAATAAAAATGTTCCTGTGTGGGGTGGGGGGAGGGAGGAGGGTTGGGATTCGAGGAGATACATTATCTGTAATTTTGTAGTTTAACATAAACAAAATGTATTGTATTATATGATTATTGATGATCTATTTTTGTTATTAAAAACTAATAAAAAGAAGGTTAAAAGAATAAAAATGTTCCTGTGCTTCGATATTATATACAGTATGTGTCCCTGCTAATGGACATATCTGACCGTACAGGAACATCGTCTGATCATACCACAACTCCTGGGCCGGGGAGGAAGCAAAAAAGTAAGGCTACTTTCACACTTGCGTTTTTTTCCTTCTGTCGCAATCCACCATTTTGGAAAACAGCGGAATCCGTTAACAGATTCCGCTGCTTCCCATAGACTTGTATGGACGATGGTTTGCTACTGATGGACCTGCGTTGCTTCCGCTGTGCGGAAGAAACACAGCATGCAATGTTTTTTGAGCAGCGGAATCCTTAGGCTTTCGCTGCGCATGCTCTCTCTGGCTCACTGCACACGTAACCAGGGTGCACATCGGGTTACTAAGCAAAGCGCTTTGCTTAGTTGGCCGATATTTACCCTGGCTACGTATGCAGGGAGCCCGACACTTCCCCGCTCGGCTCCGCCCCCTCCCGAACTCCACTCGGCATGTACAGACAGACACACACACACACACGCTCACCTGTCCCCAGCCATGCAGTCCCCGGCACTGACGTCCTCAGCGCCATGGCCCAGCTCGGCTCCACCCCCCGCACACATTCTCAGCGGCCGAACGATCAGCTGATCACCCGGCGGTCGGCTTTTGAGAGCGGTTAGCTGATCGCCAGGCAGCCGGGTGATCAGCTGATTGTTCACAATAGTCTGCCGCCGGTAAAACCTGTAAAGAAAAAAAAAAAAGCAGATTCCGTTGTTTTGTACGATTTGTTGCATCCGTTGTGCCACTATATGCACTGCATCCGATGCATCAGTCACACAACGCAATGCAACGGATGCCATTCAACGCAAGTGTGAAACTAGCATAAAGCGACATTACAGCGTACCTGATTATTTTTGTGAGGTAAAACATTTCACTGTCTGTTTTTTTTTAAAAAAAAAAAAAAATAAAAAAATGCTTTAACAACATACGCCAAGTCCCTATTTTAAATTAAATTATATCCCGTTTCTCCAGAAACTTAAAGAGGACTGTAAGAAATGGGCAAAACATTGTTCACCTGGTTCGGAAAATGTGAACTTCTTATAATGAACGTCATCCCTCTGATGTTATACCTACTTCAGACACTTACCATTATAATCCCCAAACTTTTCTTCAAAGAGGTGTCCTCTGTGCACATCGGGTTTTTGTGGGCAAACAAACCAGCAAGATTGGCCCGCTCTTTATTTTGCAGGCCCAAAGTCCGAGGAGGTTTAGGCCTCCAAGACCTAAAAACGTCTTACCTTGCTGTGCATTTGGTAAGCATGGTAGATTGGTGTAGACATTCTTAAGGGTGCTTTACACGCTGCGACATCGCTAGCGATGTTACACGCCAGATTACACATACGATTTGCCAAGATCGCACATGTGACCGGCGCTAAAAAAAAAAAAATATATATTGACCTACGTGCGATCTCGGCAAATCTTATCTGCGATCTGGCGTGTCACATCGCTAACGAGATCGCTAGCAATGTCGCAGCGTGTAAAGCACCCTTTACACTAAACTCTGGGTGTCAGTTGAACAAAGCTTTACTGAAAATCCACTAGCTGCACTTCCGTGGATACCACTCTTTTCCATTCCAGCCCAGAAGCATCATCCCACAATTAGTGCTACTCTGTCTTCTTGCTCCAGTCCAGAAATACACAGGTCCCTTATTCATCCTCATTCTTCCCTCTTCCCTATTCTTGGTTCTCTAGATTTCTATCCTGGTATGTCGGACTTGGTATTCTGACTGTGGATTTCCAGAGGTAGATTCCGAATGTACCAGATTGGCATTAGAGATGACTGGCCACGTTGGAAGATCTCCAGAATTGTTCGGTTCCTAACCCTTTGGGTGCTTGGCTTGGTGTACTCTCCCTGACCACAGGCAATTCTCCAGGCCGCTCACCGGATTTGAAAAGTTATGATTAGAAGAAGGGACACTCAGACACTCTTTAGCTGCAACACATTCCATTCTAGTCAACTCTACTGACCTTCCTTTCCCCCGGCTATCTGTTACTCTGGGAAAGCATCTTGGAACCTCTTGGAATCTCTTACACCCAAACAGAGAGATAAGGTTCTGTCTCTCGCCCATAAGACCTCCATCAGTTGTAAAATTCCCAAAGCAAATTATAAATGTCTATCTCGATGGTATAGGGTCCAGACTAAGCTTCACAAGATGTACCCTGCTGTCCATTCTAAATGTTGGAAATGTGGAGTATGGGAGGGGGACTTCCTACACATTTTTTGTTCATGTCCGGTTTGCTATAGTTCTGGGAGGGAGTGAGGGACGTTATCAGGTTGTTGACAGGTACCACACAGACCTTGGGCCTTGACTGTTCTGAGTCCTCTTCGCATTCTTCTGAAAGTTCCTGCGGAGATTCTTGGTGATGGCGGCCAGGGCCTTTGTCCCCTTGGACTGGATATCCTCTGATCCTCGGAGTCTGTCTACGTGGTTGAACAGAGTGAATGACCTGATGTACATGGAAGTTCTGACGGCTTCTCTACATGACAGATATGATGTCTTCTATAAAACTTGGTATTATTGGATTGATTTCAAAGATTCCACCAATGATTATGGTAAATTAATTTCAGACTAAACGTCAGTTTCCTTTGTGAACATGTTTTGGAACGATTCCTGATTTATGCTTTGTCGTTTTAAAGGGAAACTGTCAGGTGCAATGTGCACCTAGAACCACGAGCAGTTCTGGGTGCATATTTCTAATCCCTGCCTAACTGTCCCAGATTTTTAGAAAAAGTATTTCTAAAGATCCTTTTATGATATGCTAATGAGACCAGGGACTAGTCACAAGGGTGTTAGTTCCCTTGGCTAGTCGGCCCCTGTGGGCATGCTAACATGCTAATGAATGTGCAGCATCAGAGGTATGGTCGATCTCACCGCTTTCTGCTGCCACTACACTCAACGCTGTATTTCGGCTCAATGCGCATGATAAACTGGGTGTAGTCGTCCAAGCTTCAGACTGGTGTAATGCACATGACCGGACGTCAAGGAATGTTCTGATCATGCGCACTGAACCGAAAACCAGCGATGGCAGCAGAGGTGAGAATGACCATGCCTCTGACGCTGTGCATTCATTAGTATGTTAGCACGCCCACAGGGGTGTGCTAACATGCTAATGGGGCCGACTAGCCAAGGGAAGTAACATCCTTGCCACTAATCACTGACCTCATTAGCATATCATAAAGGATCTTTAGAAATACCTTTTCTTCAGATCTCTTTATCTATGCTAGTGTATACAGGGACAGTTAGGCAGGGATTAGCAATATGCACCCAGAACTGCTCGTGGTTCTAGGTGCATAATGCACCTTTCTTTTCCCTTTTGTATTCCCTGCTCCCTTTTCCCTGCTTGAGCCTTTTCTACACTTTCCTAATTCCCCCCTTTAGCCCATGCTCTCTTTACTTTTGTCCCCCCAAACATTAAAATCTGATGAATATGGAGCAAACCACAAGGCTGATCTCATTACATGTCTTTGGTTACCTAGTTAGATAACGGCTCAGTTTTGGATTTACTGTATCTGTTTCATTTTGCCCTGTATCCATGTGTTGTTGCTAATTTTTTAAAGAAATGTTTTACCTTTTAAAGAAAGAATAATTTGCGATCCCATGCTGTTATTATCTATATACTTTCTTACTTCTTCCCCGGCTCAGGAGTTGTGGTATGATCAGACCATGTCCCTGTACAGTCAGATACAGCCATTACACAGTACACAGCAGGGACACATATATATAAGATTATCTCAGCACAGGAACATTTTTATTAAACACATCCAATTGTGGAAATTATTATTATTCTAAGATCTAGTGATTAAAGTTAACTTTGTTCGTTAGAAAACCCCTTTAAATTCTAATAATGAACTTTAGTAATACCACATGATTTTCACATGATTGTATCATACCCTTGATTTATCGTCTTTATTTAGGACTAAAGTCCTTGAGCTACAATTATCATCCCAACCTGGATCATAAATGTAAGAAGGACATTTTAATTGGGAGGATGAAGATTCCTGCAGATGACAAATGGAAGAAAATAAGACCAAGACCAATAAAGAATCACTATGCGGGTCAATACTACATATGTAAAGGTAACTGATGACTACTGAAAAGCTATTTGCTGGGTGGCTTTTAGGAGCCACATGGCTCTACTATTTTGCATTTGTTCATGTTTTTGACTAAAGTTTGTAAACAGCTAGCAAATGCTAAAAAGAAACCCTGACTTTATGTTCAGTTCCGAACACTGAGGTCGAGAACTCCTTAAGAAGGCTAGGAACAGAGAAGAATACACTGCATGATAGTGTGCCCACCCTTATCCTGTCCACCGCCATTAACTTGAGAACGGCAGCAGCTATAGGCATAGAAGTGGTGTCTAGGGATAGTAAAGTAGCCATGCGCTACGCATTGAAACCACCTATAGCGCCACCTGGTGGAAAACAACGGAGTTAGCATTTTTATCTCAAAAACGGAACGAGATAGAGAAAAAAAGTGAATTAAAAAATTGTAGGGCATCATCAATTCAATACGAATCGGCACCTTGCATACAGAAATGCTATGATATGAAACTCATGGCCCCCCCAAAACAATAAATGCTGGTCACGCATATGGCGCTCATTTAACTTTGATGCTCAAAGTGGCCACCGTTAGCTGCAATGCACATCTGGACTCTGGACAGCATACTGTATGTTGCTGCATGTTGTGCAATATGGGCAACACCTATCTCATAAAAAGAGCCATATGATTATGAGCACCAGGCCTGCCAAGATAGGGCAGGAAAGGTGCCAGCACTACTCATAACCGTAATGAACACAGGAGGACAAGAGTAAAGTGCATAGATAAATTACTTTATTTGAAAACACAACAAGATAGGTAATAAAATGGTACACTACCAAAATCTTAGGGACAGATTCACACCAGACCTATTAATGTTTGTAATAGCCCACATTAAGTCATAAATACTGACTATGTTAAGTCCATATGTATAGTGGCTAGAGAAAAGAGGATAAATGGACTGAGTGTGAAAAGTAGGAGTTACTACCAGGGACTGCGATTAAGGAATGCAATACATAATCAAACCTTGATTCCCCACCATGTATTGGTAGGGAATCATGGTGATAGTAAAAACGGCACCAGGGGAAAGTTAAAGTAAGTACTAATCCTATGGGAATGACACAGGTATGTTATAAAAATACAAGGTAGAAGGAATTCTCTCTTACCTAAAGTGCTTAAGTGCAAAGTCAATGCAGCAGTATAACCAGAAGCGCCAGTTGCTGTAAACGCAGTCCCGGGTATGGTAAAGTCCCTATGGAATGCCCAGGATCTCCATCCGACGCGCGTTTCGCGGGGATTGTATAGCTTTTTCAAGGTGGGGAGCCTAAGTTACTTAGGCTCCCCACCTTGAAAAAGCTCTGTTTGCCCCGTGCTCTGTTTGCCCCGTGCTCTGTTTGCCCCGTGCTCTGTTTGCCCCGTGCTCTGTTTGCCCCGTGCTCTGTTTGCCCCGTGCTCTGTTTGCCCCGTGCTCTGTTTGCCCCGTGCTCTGTTTGCCCCGTGCTCTGTTTGCCCCGTGCTCTGTTTGCCCCGTGCTCTGTTTGCCCCGTGCTCTGTTTGCCCCGTGCTCTGTTTGCCCCGTGCTCTGTTTGCCCCGTGCTCTGTTTGCCCCGTGCTCTGTTTGCCCCGTGCTCTGTTTGCCCCGTGCTCTGTTTGCCCCGTGCTCTGTTTGCCCCGTGCTCTGTTTGCCCCGTGCTCTGTTTGCCCCGTGCTCTGTTTGCCCCGTGCTCTGTTTGCCCCGTGCTCTGTTTGCCCCGTGCTCTGTTTGCCCCGTGCTCTGTTTGCCCCGTGCTCTGTTTGCCCCGTGCTCTGTTTGCCCCGTGCTCTGTTTGCCCCGTGCTCTGTTTGCCCCGTGCTCTGTTTGCCCCGTGCTCTGTTTGCCCCGTGCTCTGTTTGCCCCGTGCTCTGTTTGCCCCGTGCTCTGTTTGCCCCGTGCTCTGTTTGCCCCGTGCTCTGTTTGCCCCGTGCTCTGTTTGCCCCGTGCTCTGTTTGCCCCGTGCTCTGTTTGCCCCGTGCTCTGTTTGCCCCGTGCTCTGTTTGCCCCGTGCTCTGTTTGCCCCGTGCTCTGTTTGCCCCGTGCTCTGTTTGCCCCGTGCTCTGTTTGCCCCGTGCTCTGTTTGCCCCGTGCTCTGTTTGCCCCGTGCTCTGTTTGCCCCGTGCTCTGTTTGCCCCGTGCTCTGTTTGCCCCGTGCTCTGTTTGCCCCGTGCTCTGTTTGCCCCGTGCTCTGTTTGCCCCGTGCTCTGTTTGCCCCGTGCTCTGTTTGCCCCGTGCTCTGTTTGCCCCGTGCTCTGTTTGCCCCGTGCTCTGTTTGCCCCGTGCTCTGTTTGCCCCGTGCTCTGTTTGCCCCGTGCTCTGTTTGCCCCGTGCTCTGTTTGCCCCGTGCTCTGTTTGCCCCGTGCTCTGTTTGCCCCGTGCTCTGTTTGCCCCGTGCTCTGTTTGCCCCGTGCTCTGTTTGCCCCGTGCTCTGTTTGCCCCGTGCTCTGTTTGCCCCGTGCTCTGTTTGCCCCGTGCTCTGTTTGCCCCGTGCTCTGTTTGCCCCGTGCTCTGTTTGCCCCGTGCTCTGTTTGCCCCGTGCTCTGTTTGCCCCGTGCTCTGTTTGCCCCGTGCTCTGTTTGCCCCGTGCTCTGTTTGCCCCGTGCTCTGTTTGCCCCGTGCTCTGTTTGCCCCGTGCTCTGTTTGCCCCGTGCTCTGTTTGCCCCGTGCTCTGTTTGCCCCGTGCTCTGTTTGCCCCGTG